>NW_015389732.1:74733-80116 GCF_001527695.2 Protobothrops mucrosquamatus | reverse complement strand
AAGGAAGGAGATATTTGAGGAGGGAGGGAGGAAGGAAGGAAGGACCATCCAGCTAATGCAATGTAGGTTTATTTGCTCCTATTTGTCCCCTGACCTTCCTCTTTGGACCTCCAGCCTCTTCATTTTGGGAGAAACAGATTTTTAAAAAAAACCTTAAGCCAGGTTTGGAAAATTTAGAAAGCAGGTTAAGATTGGGGGGGGGGAGGAAGGCTCACGAAGGTTGGCAAAACCCAGCAACCCCTTTTAAGGGGAGGGTTAGGGTTAGGGTTTCTGTTCAGAAAGCTACAAAGAGAGTCTCTGAAATGAGTTGGAATTGAGCTTTTAAATACGGCACAAGAAGAAGAAGAAATATTTGCTACTGGAAAATGTAAAAAGCATAAAATACAGCAGGTCAAGAACAGCAGCTTAATTAAGGAAACACTGAAAGTTGAGAACTGTTAAGGAAAACCCTCAAGATTTAAAATTTTTGAGATTTTAAACGAAGAGGCCAAGCCGTCCTTAGCCCGCCCCAGATTCTGGTATTCAACCATGTCTTGAATGCATAACGGCTCGAGTCGAATTTCACCAGGTTTGCATTTTAATCAGAATTGAGAATTATAGACTGAAATGCAGTTTCTCTTCTGCTGGTTTACATTTCTGGGAATTTTACAGGAGGAAAATACATTTAAAAAAAAGCCCCATGAATGAAAATGCGTAAGACTGGGAAGGGAGAAAACTGGGAGGAGAAAAAAAAAAAAAGAAGAAGAAAACGTGGGATACGACGGAAATTGGTTCCACGGTTGCATAAATTAGAAAAAAACACAAAGATATTCAAATTCCAAATCTCAAATCAGATGCTCAAATATGGGAAAGGAAGACCTGCGGCGTAAATCACTCCGCGGGAGACTCTAAAACCCAACAGATCCTTCATTCCACAATCTGCAGGTCCAGAACAAATCATTTGATCCTTCGTGTCTTTCACCTGGTGTTGCAAATCCAGTGGGTCAATGTGGATCCACCCGCTCAGAGTTCCGCCTTTCTTAAAAGGACCCCACCTTTTTGCCACTAAAGATATAGGAAATTTGCACGGGGGGGGGGGATAAATTATCCCCTAACTTCATTTCACAGCCTCTGGTAGTTGCTAAATTGGGGTGACTTAAATTCAGAGGCAAACTGCCAATTTGGAGGAAAACCATTTCTTTCTTTCTTTCTTTTTTCTTTTTCCCCACCAAAGGTTAAAAACTGAGTAAATTTAAGGGTAAAGGCTCTGCTCAGTTTTAACTTGCTCTATTTTCCTTGGAACGACCCCCGGCACCCCAATTTTAAAAACATTTTTTAGCTTCGCTCCCTCCAAACATATATTACAACTTTAGCCTGACCCCTGTTTAGAAAAGGAGAGGGAAAAAAAAAAGTATTCAGAGAATTGGAATATCTTGTTGAGAAGCAGAGAGAGAGAGAAAAAAAAAAGATTTATTTTTTTTTTTACTTTCCCAAACACCCTGATTAAAGACACGGATTGAGTATTTTTCAGAGTGAAGAGAGAGCGTAAGCAACAATTAGAAGCAGAAGAAAAGGACTGAAAATTAATTATTATGAATTATCTTCTCTAAAAACATCATAGAGGAGGAGGAGGATGCTGAAACGTTTCTGTATAAGCAAAAAAGAAGTATTTTCTTTGCTTATGGAAAAAAAAACATTTTTATACAGAAATAACTTCCTTCCTTTCCTCTCATCCATCCAACCATCCGTTTCTTTCTTTCTTTTTCTTTCTTTCTCTTTCTTTCTTTTTCTCTTTCTTTCTCTTTCTTTCTTCCTTCCCTCCCTCCCTCCATCTATCCATATTCTTACTTTTCCTTCCTTCCTTCCTTCCGGTTTTAACCTTTGAACATATGTTCTCCACATGTTCCTTAACATGTATTCAGTCTTCACATGCCTCAAAACCTATCAATGGACAGCCCCAATTCTGTGGTCTCCATCATCCCAGCAGGAAGAGCCTTCCAACTGGGCATAAAATATAATAGACGAATTATGTTTTTCGTCCCATATATCTTTGGGAGGGAGCCAATGGGATGTAGTGGGGAAAATGCTGGACTAGGAACCGGGAAACCTAAGTTTTAGTTCTCTCTTAGACATGGAAGTTGGTTAGATGACTTTTGGGCTTAACCTTCTCCCTCAAACTTTGACTTCCAAAGATGTCCAAAAAAATGTCTGCTTTCCAACTTGCATGGTCACTTATGGTCCACCACCTTCACGGAAGATGCCGTCATCCAAACTTGGATTGACTTGAGCTGATGTTTGGGAAGACCCAAGGCGGGCTCTAGATTTTCTAGAAGAGGGTCTGGAGCACCACCCTCAGATCAAAGGATTCCAGGTTCAACCGATCCCTTTCAAGGGAGAAATGTCCCCTGGAATCATCTGGAAAGCTGGTAACTAATGGTTTTATGACTTTTGTGGCTGTTTGTAAACTCAATGGGCCAATGGCTAAACTGCAGGAACTGTCTCAAGAATGGACAGAGGTCTTCAGATCTTCTAGAACAGGGGTCTTCAAACTTGGCCCTTTGGTGACTTGTGGACTTCAACTCCCAGAATTCCTCAGCCTGGCTGAGGAATTCTGGGAGTTGAAGTCCACGAGTCATCAGAGGGCCAAGTTTGAAGACCCCTGTTCTAGAAGATGATTGGTTTATCCATGGGGGGGTGGGGGGAGAAGGACGGACACACTGCAAGAAGATAAAACTGTCATGCATTTAGCTCTGCTTTTCAATCCCCTCCAAGCACCCCCACCGGACCAATTTTCCGTGCCCGCAACGGGCGGGCAAAGGACCACCTGGGAAGTCTTTTCCAACCCAGGCTTTCTCGCTGCCCATCCTCCATCTCTTCCCCTCACCCGCTCTGCTCCTGTCGGTCCAGGCTTGATGGACGACTATAGGTTTTCTTTGAATGCGATGCAGAAAATCTGTCACTTCACGCCAGGGAGAAGTGACAGCAAATCCATCAGCCCAGAGACAGCCCTTGCTTGCAGATCACATTCAAGGCCATGAGAGGCCCCGTTCTTCTGATTTTATTTTATTTTTTTATTCCTCTTTCTTTCTTTCCTCCCCATTAGCTGGCACCTCCAACTTTTCAGGCGAGACGCCGCCGTAATTCACGGCTGAAGCATACCAGCTTGGCTGCACACAACCCAACTTCCTTCCCACGGAGTTCAGAAAAATGAGGATCTGGAGAATCCCTCCAATTTGCTCAGCTGGCCCGGGAGAAGAGACACGGGCTCTGTTGGCGGATCCAGTTTTTCCTTCTTCTTCTTCTGAATGGGTTCAATTTGATTCCAAACGTTTGAAGTCTGAGCAGAGGGGAGGGTTATGTATGTGCTACCTTGGATTTAATTGCCACCCCTCCCCTCCTCCCATTTGTGCTAATAATTTATTTTATCGAGGCTCTAATTCAATCTATCGATTCAGCTGAGATGGCGAAGGGAGTACGGTAATTAGAATCAATTCAGGAACTCCAGCCCAACCTTATCATTCAGAGGGTCAAATCAAAGCCCCCCCGTTTCTGTTCTCCAGATCGATTCGGAAGGAAGCCTCGTGGAATCGCCCAAACCATTTGGAGCGCTCTCCAGGAAGATTCAATCCGGCTTTCCTGTTCAATGTAATCTGGAAATGTGTTCGAGCTGGACTGCAATCAGATGTCAAAATCAAAACTTTGCATCTGTCTCATCTATCTATCCATTTATCCTTCCTTCCTTCCTTCCTTCCCTCTCTCCATCCATCCATTCATATTGTCCTTCCTTCCCTTCCATCCATCCCTCTCTCCATCCATCCATTCATATTTTCCTTCCTTCCTTCCCTCTCTCCATCCATTTTTTTCCTTCCTTCCTTCCTTCCTTCCCTTCCATCCATCCCTCTCTCTCCGTCCATCCATTCATATTGTCCTTCCTTCCTTCCTTTTTTCCTTCCATCCCTCTCTCCATCCATCCATTCACATTTTCCTTCCTTCCTTCCTTCCTTCCTTCCTTCCTCTCTATCTATCCATTCTCTCCTTCCTTCCTTCCTTCCTTCCTTCCTTCCTTCCCTCTATCCATTCTCTCTCTCTCTCTCTCTCTCTCTCTCTCTCTCTCTCATCAAGTTTAAAACTGGAAAAATGAGCTCTTTATCAAAATCTGAACGGAGAAACTTTCGTTAGGTGGAATGGTTGAACATCTGCACCAAGGCTCTCTGTATGTGCTCAGGAACACCTCTACCTATTGCAACTCAATGTGACTCTTGGCCTTTGAAGACAAGCACATACACGTACACGCACACACACCAGATCTCCTTTTCTGTGCTCGAAGCCTCCCGCTGCTCTCACCCAGAGGAGGAGGAAGCGGAGGA
This sequence comes from Protobothrops mucrosquamatus, assembly GCF_001527695.2. NCBI lineage: Eukaryota > Metazoa > Chordata > Lepidosauria > Squamata > Viperidae > Protobothrops > Protobothrops mucrosquamatus. The sequence continues at coordinate 75,770 of NW_015389732.1, read as the reverse complement.
GATGCTCCGCTTTTTGAAGTCATGGGATGCGCGCGGAAGAAAAGCCGGGCCCGGGGACGGTGAAAACTCCGGGGAGTTAATTACGCACCAACCGCATTGCTCACAGAAGCCAGCCGCCCGTTTCCGCTTGGCAGGCAGCCACTTCAGAGCTCTTTCCACCTTTCCGCTGTGGGCGGAAAAAATTGGGGGGTTTCCTTCCCTGCCCTCCATCCTCCTTCCCACACTGACTCCCTTCCCCGCTGGACTTGGCCTGGGGTCTCTGGGAGAGGGGAGACTTGGGCCAGAGGCCAAAGCAAGAGGTTAGACCGGGGAGGGCCCAGAGGTTGGCCTTGGGCAGGACATCTGCCCCTCTTGAATCTGACCCAAGCCAGCAGGACATTCATGGGTGACTAACACCCTGGCTTGGGAGGGGGAGGGAGAGAGAAAGAGAAAAAGAGAAAGAGAGGGGGGGGGAAGAGTGTTGGAGAGAAAATGAGAGAGAAACAGAAAGAAACAGAAAGAGAAAGAGATGGAGAGAGAGACAAAGAAAGAAACAGAAAGATAAATGGAGAGAGAGAGGGAGAGAAAGACAGAGGGGGAGAGAGAGATGGACAAACAGAAAGAAACAAAGAGAAAGAGAGGGAGAGAGAAAGAGAAAGAGAGAGGGAGAGAGAGAGAGAGAAAGACAGAGAGGGAGAGAGAGAAGGAGAGGGACAAACAGAAAGAAACAGAAAGAGAAAGAGAGGGAGAGAGAGAAAGGGAGATGGAGAGAGAGAGAGACAAAGAAAGAGAAAGAGAAAGAGAGATGGAGAGAGAGAGAGAGAAAGACAGAGGGGGAGAGATGGACAAACAGAAAGAAACAGAAAGAGAAAGAGAGGGAGAGAGAGGGAGAGAGAGAAAGGGAGATGGAGAGAGAGAGAGACAAAGAAAGAGAAAGAGAGATGGAGAGAGAGAAAGATAGACAGAGAGAGAGAGAGAGAGAGAAAGACAGAGAGGGAGAGAGAGAGAGGGAGAGGGACAAACAGAAAGAAACAGAAAGAGAAAGAGAGGGAGAGAGA
>NW_015389732.1:54211-74150 GCF_001527695.2 Protobothrops mucrosquamatus | reverse complement strand
CAAGAGGGTTTGCTTCCTCTGATCCTGCAGAAGGGGAAGAAAAGGAGGCGACAGGGGTGGAGGGAAGGTGGAGCACCGGGCACTTCGGCTTTCATAGGCTTAGCCGCGCCTGGGGCAACGCACAGCCCGCGCTGAACACGAGACCCACACAGGAGGGCACAATGGGCTCCTGTCTCCGCACCGGAGCGCAAAAACTCCCAACGCAACACACACTGGTGGGGAAGAAAAGGGAAAACTTTAAGACTTGTGGACTTCAACTCTCAGAATTCCTCAGCCAGCAAAGCTGAGGTCCATAAGTCTTAAAAGTGGCCTAGGTTGAAGACCCCTGTAGTAGACGACTCCTGGCCTGTTCTGCTTGCCCTGCAAACAGCCCAAACAATTTGCAAAAAACGGTAAGCCACAAACTGTGGTTTGTCATAGGCTGAGCCACAACGAATACATTTTTATGAGTTGATGCAAGGCTAGGATAGGATAGAGAATGGAATAGAATTAGGATAGGATAGGATAGAGAATGGAATGGAATAGAATAGAATAGAATAGAGCAATGAAGAATAGAATAGAACAGAACAGAACAGAACAGAACAGAACAGAACAGAACAGAATAGAATAGCAGAGTTGGAAGGGACCTTGGAGGTCCTCTAGTCTAACCCACTGCTCAGGCAGGAAACCCTGCCTATACCATTATAGGGTTATAATTAAATCAACAACAGTGCTTGGTTGCCTTTTCCTAAAACCATGCTCGGCTCTGGTCCTTTTGGACCAGGTTCTCAAGATCCAGCTTAACTCATCTCAGGATCCAGCTGTCCCTGTTTGGGGCGTACCTTGGTCTTCCCTATCCAGCTGTTGTGATGCTCTCATTGGCTCAGCTCTGCCCCTCGGCTCAACGTCACTACCCATAGTTCAGCTCTATCGCCCCTTCTTCCTTTCCTCTTTAAGCCATGATGTGGCCTGCGGTGCCAGTAGACAGGGAGCGGGGGGGAGCCAAGGATGCCAGGAATGTGGAGGAAACCCACCGAGGAGTCCTGCCAGCAACGGGCTAATGGATGAGTGCCGGAACGGAACTGCCATCTCTGGAGAGAGCTTGAATGTTCAGGACTCTCCTTATCAGGAGCAGATGGAAAATTGCCTCTCTCTCTCTCTCTCTCTCCCTCCCTCCCTCCCTCTCTCCCCCCTCATCCATCTATCTATCTATCTATCTATCTATCTATCTATCTATCTATCTATCTATCTATCCATCCATCCATCCATCCATCCATCCATCCATCCATCCATCTACCCATCTATCTCTCTCTCTCTCTCTCTCTCTCTCCCTCTCCCCTCATCTATCTATCTATCTATCTATCTATCTATCTATCTATCTATCTATCTATCTATCTATCTATCTATCTATCCATCCATCCATCCATCCATCCATCCATCCATCCATCCATCCATCCATCTACCCATCTATTGATATCTCTCTCTCTCTCTCTCTCTCTCTCTCTCTCCCTCTCCCCTCATCTATCTATCTATCTATCTATCTATCTATCTATCTATCTATCTATCTATCCATCCATCCATCCATCCATCCACCCATCTATTGATATCTCTCTCTCTCTCCCTCTATCTATCTATCTATCTATCTATCTATCTATCTATCTATNTCTCTCTCTCTCTCTCTCTCTCTCTCTCTCTCTCTCTCTCTCTCCCTCCCTACCTCCCTACCTACTTACCTATCTATCCTACCTACTGGTATCTCTCTCTCTCTCTCTGTCTGCCAATATTTCCAACGGCATGGCTTCTCCAGAGGCCCAGCTGCCTCACCGGGCCTAGCCTTATTAACCAGCAATTAGTGGCTGGCTAATTGGGGAGCTGAATGCCTAGCAGTGTGACCAGCCCTGTTCTATTCCTCTCATTATCCAGGGCTCAGCCCGGAGAAACGAGGACTGTTGTGGGGAATCTGTTTCCCCTAGATTGCATGCTGAAAGCAAGAGGGCATTTCCCCCGACAGCCCTAGGCTGCCCTGGAACATTAAACCGAGGAACCTGCAACATACTGGCAGGTTGGGGGGGGGGGTCTGCAGAGAAGAAGGGATGAATTTATCCCCTCTCACGTTTACACAGGTTAGGAAGGCGGGGGAAAAAAAAAAGGCATTTATCCTTTATAAGGTATCCTCTTTCCCATTTCTCCTCCTCAAAGGCAGCTTTGCAAGCAGCACCAGTTCTGCTTCTTGGTTTCCCCCCCTCCCTGTAATATTTTATTTATTGCTTCCTGGTCCTTAACAAGCCGGCTCCCTTCCCTGATGGCCGCTAATTAGATCGCCCGTCTCTTCAGAAGTTCAGATGTGTGCAAAGGCAGCGAGCCAACTCCGTCGTCGTACCCTTATCGGCGGCGGAGGCCTTTCCGGAAATCGATCGATGGCTGTTGTGCGTCTTCGGCTGCACAAAGTCCAAATTTAATCCCTCTGGTGGGATTCGTGCTTCAGCGGGCCAGCCCTGTTTCTCGTGCTGCAGGAAAATGAACAATATTTTTCTCGCTCTTCCCTTGACAAGTTCGAACCTAGTAACTCCGGGTCGCACCTTGTTGACTTCAAAAGTCACGTCTGGCCTTTCCAGGTTGTTTTTCCAAGACATTGAGGTACCTTTTAAAAGAGCTTATAGGACCCCCCCCCTTTTTAGGGTGAAACAACCCCCCCCCCACACACACACAAAGGCTTGCAATGACAACAAAGAGGCCGAGGCGTGACCCTGGGGATGAGGAGATGGGAACTGGGATGGATCCAGGTCTTCAGCAAAAGGATGGGCTTGTGTGACTTTAGTTCCTGTTTATGCAGAATGGCAGATCAGAATGGAAAGATCCACCTGAGTTGATTTCCCTTGGAAGAAAAGTAGGATCTAATTGATCCTTGGGCAGGGGTAGAATATTAAAAAAAAAAAACCAAACCTTCAGACAATCTGAAACGACGGCTTTTCCATCCCATCTATATTGTTTGCAAGTTGAATTGCACTCTTGAAGATTACGGTGTTCGTTGTTTTTAATGTTTTCTGTTTTTTTTTTTTAATTGTAAGATGTTGGTTGTCCCAGTTTCTGAAGAAGCTTCTTGGTTCAAAGGGGGGAAAAAACCCCCAAGAAAGTCCAGTTGTTTTTTGAACAGCATCTTTGGGACAATCGTGAGCAGGGGGGGTTGGACTAGATGACCGTCAGGGTCCCTTCCAACATTATTATTATTATTATTATTATTATTATTATTATTATTATTATTATTATTATTATTATTATTATTATTATTATTATTATTATTATTATTATTATTGATCATCGCACAGTCAGCCAGATGTTCAGACCGGATTTGGCATTTTTGTCTACCTATCGAGTCCTTCCCAAGGACCTGGGATAGGCAGATGTGGATGTTTGATGGTATATTACAGATATCGTTGCAGGATGGAAGCAGTTCCTAGTAAGGCTGCCTTTTGCAATTGACTAATGGCGGAATTTGTCAATGCCGATGATGATGTTCAAGTGGTGCTCCAGTTGTTTTGGGACTGCACCCAAGGCGCCTGTTACTATTGGTACTACCCTTGCTTGCCTTTGCCACAGTCTTTCTATTTCTATTTGTAGGTCTTTGTGTTTTGTTGTCTTCTCCAGTTCTTTCTCGTCTATTCTGCTGTCTTCAGGCACTGCCACATCCACTATCCAGACTTTTTGATCTTTCTTATCAACAATTGTTAAGTCTGGGGCTTAACAATTGTTAAGGCTTGGTCTTGTGCAGCCAGAATTAGTCCCTCGGTCTCTTTCTTCAATTTTCCTGCTCTTAGCCATTGCCAGGTCTTGTTATTATCTGCTTTCCCAGCTATTTTTTTAAATGCACTGGCCATGTAGTGCTTTGCCTTCCATGCCTCTATTCTGTTCTTCATTTGGTCTTTCATGTAGGCCAGTTGTTGTTGTTGTTGTTGTTGTTGTTGTTGTTGTTATTATTATTATTATTATTATTATTATTATTATTATTATTATTATTATTATTAATCTGGATGATAGAGAATCTCCCTAGACAAGCTGTCTATTTATTTGGAGGATTGTTTTTCCGTGCTTTTAACCTTGTGAGCTGATGTAATGGTGTGCAGAAAGGATCTTGGGAGGGAGGGAGAGAGGATAAGTGGTGTGTAAAAGATTTCTCAGCTCACACAAAGAAGGCAGGGAGGTGTGGGAAATGCTTCAGGAGGGACCTTTCCCAAGTTTTCAGAGAGTAAAAGGAGGGGGAAAAATGCTTTCAGACTTGCAAGATTCTCTTTATAGTCAACCTTACAATAAAGACAGAGTTATCATTCCTAACTGGGCTTCTGGTTTGGTCTATCTTGTGCTGCTCCATCCTTTGGAGGCTTTTACAAAGGATGGAGCATCCTTTACAAAGGATGTCTGAAATGGCATACAATCTCCTGCTTGAGCAGGGGGTTGGACTAGAAGACCTCCAAGGTCCCTTCCAGCTCTGTCGTTCTGTCGTTCCCGTTAACTTACGCCGTTTTGTTTATTATCTTGGATGAGGAAAAGTCAGGAAGGCTGGCTTTTCAGCTCATGCACAGCGTGAATCTTAGGAACTGGTGCTTTGAATCCAGAGAAGCCTATCTGAGGACGGAGAATAAATTCAGCATCCTTGGGTCCTTTGGGAAGGCAGACGGGGGTGGGGGGAAAAAGCAGAATAAGGCGCCTCTCTTGTCGTTTCCAAAACTCCCTGTCTGCAAGCAAGGCTAAGGAGTTGGCGGAGTTTAAGGGGAAAATTTTGTGGCACTAAATAAATATATCAGGAAGAGACAGGCGGTGTCTACGGCCGGCCGGGCGAAGAAGAAGAAAAATGGCTTAATTGCTGATCGTAGGTTACAAATGATTTTATGGGAGATTTTAAGCAGCAAAGTGGCTTCTTCTCTTTGGCCCTTCCTGCTGTTTCCATGGAAATAAATGAGTGCACTTTCTTTTTCTTTCTTTCTTTCTTTTTTCCCCTCTGCCTCTTGTGATTTGTGGTCGGGTTCCCCCCCCCCTTCTTTTGAAATTACAAGTAAAATAACTTGGGGATGGAGGGGGGGAAAAAGGAAAGGAAAAGAATTCGGAGAAGTTTCTCTGAGGTTTTAAGGCAACAACAGGGTGTGTTTGGTTCCAAAGGGCAGGGTTGCATGCATGCGCGTGTGGAGATTTACAAAATAAATAACAATTCCCTAGCCAAGTATTATTATTTTTTTAAAGCAACTGGACTGTTCTTTAAGGAGGAAGAAGAAATTTCCCTTCCTATCAAGAAGCTTCATCAGTTCTTGCATACGAAGCAAAACATCTTTTTTCTCAAAAACAGTCCAGTTGCCTTTTCTTTTCTTTCTTTCTTTTTTCTTTTTTCTAAAAAAAGCACTTTGGAGACTGAGAATCTCCATCGACAATTCCCTAGCCAGCCACTGCAAGGGGTTGCTTACAATAGCAATAGCACGTAGACTTATATACTGCTTCACCGTGCTTTACAGCCCACTCTAAGCGGTTTACAGAGTCAGCCTATTGCACCCCCAACAATCTGGGTCCTCATTTTACCGACCCCGGAAGGATGGAAGGCTGAGTCAATTTTGAGCTGGTCAGGATCGAACTGGCGGCAGTGGGCAGAGTTTAGCCTGCAATGCTGCATTCTGAGCACGCCGCCACCAGGGCTCTTATAGCAATAGCACGTAGACTTATATACTATTTTATTGTGCTTTACAGCCCTCTCTAAGCAGTTTACAGAGTCAGCCTATTGCACCCCCAACAATCTGGGTCCTCATTTTACCAACCTCAGAAGGCTGAGTCGACCTCAAGCCAGTCAGGATCGAACTGCTGACAATGGGCAGTCAGCGGAATCGGCCTGCAATGCTGCATTCTAACCACTGCACCACCAGGCTACTTTTCTCTAAAAATGCTGAAAGGTTAGGAAGTGGCCCCTTGCCAAAACTTAAGAGCATCCTGTTTTTATTATATGTTTTTTCTCTCCTTTCAAATGCAAGTTTCTAGTCCCTGGGTGGCAATCCGCGCCCGAAGAGCAAGTTGGAAAAGGTATGATTTTTAATCCGCTGTATTTTTTATTCTGCCTAAAGCACCTGGCGAGGTCGTCCATAAAAGTTTCAACACATTCCCACGCACAAAAGCTAGCTTTCATAATTGCACCTAACGATATGCCTGGTACTTCAGCAGGCTCTTACTGCTGAAAAGTGAGAGCAGCAAAAAAAAAGGCAGGCAAATCTAGTCCTTGACTTATGACCAATTGCTCAGCGGCCGTTTGAAGTTACAACAGGACTCCTCGGGGTACTTGCAACCCAAATTCAAAGTTCTGATGGTTGCCCCTCCCTGTGGTCACGTAACCTGTTTTGGGGCACTCAGCAACCAGGCTGCATTTACGTCCATTTCCAACACCCTGCGATCCCATTTTACGACGGTTTTATCGGTGTTCAGCAAAACTGCACCACGCAACAGCAAACCGTTGGTTTGCTTTAACAACCGCCACAAAAAAAAGATTGTAAAATTGGGTCGGTCGTACGGGTGACCCGATTTACAACTGTCACAAGTGATGACCGTGATGGGCATGCTCCCTTACGGTCATATCTCAAGGACTACTTAAAAAGGCTAAGATCTTTGGTAACCTAACTCAGGTCGGCAGGTAAAACTTTTTCAGTGCAGTTTGTTCTAATTCAGGGGTACAATGCCTTGTGACCCCCCCCCAGATTTTTTTTGTGGGGGGTTTCACATATATCTGAGAGGTAGAAAATTATCTCCCTTTTCTATCTACATGCTACATGCTATCTACATGCTACATGCTATTTACATCCTTTTTTTTCACCACTCTTGTGAAACAAATTACAGGTAGTTCTCGACCAACCAACCCCGATTATGCCTTAGCTAATAAGCCAATGCCTTCTGATTTGTTTCCCCCCCAAAGTGTCCCTTCGATACGCCATTATCTTCCCTTTCAAAGGAGGTTTTGAAAGTCAGAACATTTCAAACTTTTAAAAACCCTCGCTATAACCCAAGCAAAACACTAAAAAAAAAAAAAAAGACCCTGCAAAGCAAAATAAACCCCTGGATGGTTTTGCGAGAACTAAACCAATAAAGTGCCTAAACAAAACCGCTGCTAGTTGCAAAAAAAAATCTCTTTTCTCGAAGTGGGCTGGACTTTTCTCGGCCCAGATTATTTACGAAGGCGCAGAAAATCTGGCTAGCACCCTCGCCGGAGGAATCCAACTGGCAGGAAAAGCGGGCTGGCTGGATTATGCGTGGCCAGGATAGTTCCAGGGTTGTTTTGCGTCACAAATGGGCTGCAGATTGCTCGCCTGCTGGCACAGCCTGCCTTGGCGAGGAGGAGAGGGACGGCGATGTCCAGACGCACCAGACGCACCCTGGCGCTTACTATACTTGCCACGGTGAAACCCCGGTTCCCACTGACAGCTAAGATGGATTGGAGAGCTGGAGCGAGAAAGGCTTTCGCAGACAAGCCAGAATTCCAGCTTGGAATCCCCCCCCCTCGCTCGCTCAGCTTGGCTGTTTCCTAGCTTGCTGCTTGCCAGCTGTGCCTGGAAACAGTCAAGCAAACACAGCTGGATTTGCCGCCCCAAAAAGCCGCTTCAAATGAAATGGGGGAAGGAGGGGGGGGGAAACTCCATGTCAGAAATAAATAGGATCAAGCTGCAGTTTTGCAGCTGGATGGGTAGGGCGATTAGCAGGGTGCCCGGAACAGAGAACACCCACACCTATTATGCAAATACACAAGGCAAAGCTCTCCCGGATCAAGGGACGCGTGGATTAGAGCTTCAAAGCGCCCTGTCCATGCACAAATTCAGAAGGCTAGAGGTTTGATCAGGTTTCTAGTCCTCATGGATATGCCTATAGTGGATTGGGTTGAAAGAAGGCCTGATAAAGAGACAGGCTAGCAAAGTTACAATAAACCACTGGTACTGGTTTGCCTTCAGAAATTGTGTGCGCTCTTATCGATGGAGGCTTTTAAAAAGAGACTCGACCGCCATTTGTTTGAACTGGTGTAAGGTCTCCTGCTGGAGGAGGGGAGCAGGCTAGAAGACCTCAAAAGGTCCCTTCCAACTCTGTTATTCTGTTTAAAAGTTTGAAAGAGGAATTCTGCACCATTGGCCTTACAATGGTAACGATCACATTTAATAATAATAATAATAAAAGTTGGAAGGGACCTTGGAGGTCATCTAGTCCAACCCCTTGCTCAGGCAGGAAACCCTACACCATTTCAGACAAATGGCTGTCCAGTCTCTTCTTAAAAACTTCCAGTGTTGGAGCATTCACCACTTCTGGAGGCAGGTTGTTCCACTGGTTAATTGTTCTAACTCTCAGGACGTTTCTCCTTAGTTCTAGGTTGCTTCTCTCCTTGATTAGTTTCCATCCGCTGCTTCTATTATTGGGACCCAGTAATCCAAGAATGTAACCCAAAGGTTGAAATAAAATTTTAGCAAGTTGTAAAAACTTTAGCTACCTGGAAGAAGGGTGTCAGAAGTGTCCTTTCTTGCTCTAGAGTGCAGGGATGCCGAACAAAACAAACATTTAACAACCATTTAATCTGGATCCCTGCCCCGAGTAACGGGGTCAGACTGGATGGCCTCAAGGGACTTCTCCCAAGATTCTACGATTCTAACTCCGCTATCCCGTACACCTCAACACCAATCAATTACCCAGAGGGATCACCACTTTTGCACCTGTTCCTGATTTAAAAACTCTATTCTGCCAAAAAGAACGATCGACGTATATGAAGAATAATTGTGGAAGTTGAGGAAAAAATAAATTCCCCCCCCTCCTTCCTTTTATATCAGCAGACTTTATTTTATAGGACTGGATGACTCACGGAAATCTAAACGCCTAGAGAAAGAGCATCATTTTGCACAGAATATACACAGAATATACACTTAGATGGCATTACAAACTACGGACAGCCAGACAGTTGCCCCAGACATTGAATGCCACCTGTGGGAAACTGACAAGGCCTGGAAAGCTGTTCTGAACGAGCCTGGGAAGGGAGGCTGGGCTTTGCCTCCAACGCAGCTGTACTTCCAAAAGGAGAAAATATATATATATAAAAATAAACATCCATTACTTTGCAAATAAGTGGCATTTCCTAGAAACGCTAGTTTCACGTGGCTGGACTGCCCCCTGCTGTCCATATGAAAGAAGACACTCTTTATGCAAGCAAATTTAGTAATCGGAGCTGGCAAATCCTCTTAATAATTGTTGCAAAGCACGCACCCATTGAAGCCGTTTTAGACACCAGGCTGAAGAATCACACACCTCTCCTCTCTTCAGAAGGCAAAATATATTATTTCCAGCGGGATAAATCCACCCTGACGCATAGGAGAGACTTTGCAGGCTGATGGGACTGGCAGAAGACCCGGATGGGATTCCAGGTATCCCAAATTAACAATTAGGGTGCGCGCAAAAATGTGAAGGGAGTCAGTTGCTAGCTGGTTTGTACAATAAGCAATCAGGTGACCGAAATAAACGCTTTCTGGATTTGTGGAAATGCAATTAAGTTTATCCTCTAGTAGTCTAACCCCACCACCAAACTGGGCTTCTTGCAATGTATTAAAGCCACAAAACACGCAGGCTTCAACTTACCCAAATTAGCTAGGTCGGTGTGTCGTGGTAACGCTGCCACTGGCTTCCTCCTTCAGCGCAGGCTAGAAAACTCGGGAATTCCTCCAATTTTTTTTGTCTGGGAGCAAAAAAGGCAGTTTTACCTCTTTAAAGCCCCAGGTGACCCGTTAATGGCCTCAGGAGAGTTTCATGCTTCTTTGCATTAGCAAACTTAGAAGAACTGCAAAAAATTAGCCAGCAAACAAAAGAAAAATGGAGCAAGAGCGCCCTCTGGTGTTCTAATGTAAAAAAAGCCGCTCGAGCATTGTTTTTCTAACGCGGCCATTTTAAAGAGGTGTGGACTTCAACTCCCAGCATTCCGCAGCTGCCTGGCTGAGGATTCCTGGCTGAGGAATCCTGGGAGTTGAAGTCCACAAGTCGTCAAAGGGCCAAGCTTGAAGACCCCTGTCTTTAATCTAACGAACAAAATGGAGGCTGGTTGAGGAATTCTGGGAGTTGAAGTCCACAAGTCATGAAGGGGCCAAGTTTGAAGACCCCCCTGGCCTAGTGGTTAAGGCAGCAGGCTGGAAAGCAGGAGACCGAGTTCAAATCCTGCCTTAGCCCTGAAAGCTAACTTGGGTGACTTTGAGCCAGTCCCTCTCTCTCTCTTTCAGCCTAGCCCACCTCACAGGGTTGTCGTTGTGAGGAAAATATGAGGAAAGTGTGTGGGATATGTTGGCCTCCTTGAATTATTTGCAGAAACAATAAAGACATAATACAAATAAATACAAATAAATACACACACCCCTAGTCTCCCTCCCCTTTTTAACCCACATTGGTGGCTGAGCAAGCTGCCCACTCTTAATAGGCCCTAAACCAGGTTACTAACCTGCGCCTGGGTGTTGCTAGTCCTCATTGTGGAATGCCTCTCGTGCTCCTTCAGGGTTGGGGCCTCCTCTTTATGGCCCAACCCTCTTCGGCCAGCTCCATCTTTTGGGCCAGGCCAGGCCTACCCTGCAGGGTTGTGAGGAAAAGGCAACCCCAAAACCCCCTTCAGGGCCCAGAACTGCCCCTGTGGGGCTCCTCACGTGCCCCAAGAGACGTTTGAAGGCTGACCTGGGTCAGCAGGGGCCAAACCTGGGTCAGCAGGGGCCAAACCTGGGTCAGCAGGGGCCAAAGAGGGGCCCTTTGGGGCCCAAACAGGGCCTGAGGCCTGAGGGAGCCTGAGGCCTTTGATGCTTGCCCCTCATCAAGGCAACAAGCCTCACCTGTGGGCACCTCGCCTTGCTCAGCACCTGAGGGGGAGAGGGGTGGGGCTTGGAGAAGAGGCGGGGCCAGCGGGCTGCAGCTTGGGATGGATGGCCTTTGGGTTCCCAGGTGGCTGGGGATGATAGGGCATACAGTCCAAAGCTCTCAGGAAGGTTGAAGTCAAGCCTGGCAGTCTCGGCAATTCAAACGTCGCATTTTGGGCTATTAATATGATGACGGTGGATTGATTGCCCAGTCAGCCCGTGTGTGTGTGTGTGTGTGTGTGTGTGTGTGTGTGTGTGTGTGTGTGTGTGTGTGAAGCGGCATTTTGGCATATATTTTTTTTTGTCAAAGTGATTGTAATTATTACTATCCAGGGGAAAAAAATTAAGAATTCGAGTTTGAAACAAGGACCACGGGCAGCCAATAAATCTAAGAAGCAAACCAATAAAAATTAAGGTAGCCCTTGAGGATACAGGCAATTTCAAGCATGTGTGTGTGTGCGTACACACCCGCATGCAAAATTAGGGTGTTTGGGTCTGATAAATTAAAAAAAAAATCATTAAAAAAAATAATTATTTGGGAAGGACAGAAGCCTGCACTGGCCCTTAAGCCCCTTCACTCTGGCACTCTCAGGGAGATGGGCAATTTTTAAATACGATATATAAATAAATAAAATTAAAACACCTCATTTTAAACATCCACAGGCATTTGACATTTCAACAGTCAGTCTAAAATACTTTTCCCCCCCATTTCTAAACACCTCCCCAACCAGGACTTCCTAAGCATCCTGGAGATTTATTATTTTCATGGTTTCATTATTATTATTATTTTCAGAATATCCGCCACCTGAAACCATCCATCCCTGCTTAAAAACCACCTTACCTTGCTGCAGATTTGCGTCTCCAAATAGGTGTCGGAAGTGCAAACAGCCACCGGCACTGCTCTTCAGGTGTGACCTCCAGGTTTTACACACCCGCACCCCCCCCTCCCACGCAGGTGTACAAAGAAAAGGCAAAACTGGGCAGGTAGTTGTAGCTCGCTTTTTATTTATGTCCACAAATATTTCAAAAAAATTACAAAATACTCAAATGGAGAGAACACAGAATTCACAACTCCTGGGTTTTTTTGTTTTTTTTCCTATCCTGCTTTACACTGTGTTATTCCATGGCAAACTACTCATATATACACTAAGCCTCAAGATATATATATATAAACGTAGCTGTTCAAAGGGAGAGCTTGAATAAGGACAACACTGAACGAGAAGACGGGTTGGTGAAAAAGAAAGAAAGAAAGAAAGAAAGAAAGAAAGAAAGAAAGAAAGAAAGAAAGAAAGAAAGAAAGAAAGAAAGAAAGAAAGAAAGAAAGAAAGAAAGAAAGAAAAAAATAAAGTACCCACACCCAAACTAGGGAAGTGGGCAACCAGGAAAAAAAAACACGTGTTGGTTGTAAAAAATATATATATATTGATGAAGGTTCTGCAAAAATATGTTAACCACGAAGAAAAGATTGGGTGATTGCAACAGAGGAAGGCCATTGTTAAGGGATTGGGAAGAAGTAACACTGTAAAGTTAAGATTTTCCCACCCTGGAATGATTCAAAATATTAACTGGAAAATTGAGGAAAAAAATGGGGGTGGGAGTTCAACGGGTTGACACCTTTGACTTGAGAATGCATTTCTGTTGTCCGTGTTTCCCAAAAGGGGATTTACGCTTGGACAGATCCCTGACGACTTGAGGTTTACCTGTTGAAATTTGATTTTTCTGAACGTATAGGAGACAGAGAGATGTTCACAATTATTGGGGGCTATTCTGCTTTTTTTTTTTCCAATGTTTTCCACTCCAGAAACACTGCCTGAACTTTTCAAGATTCCTTCACTTCTTTTTTTAGTTTGTCTTGCTAGTCGGTGGGGGAAAAATATATATATTTTTTTGCATCTGACTTGCAAAAAAAAACACAAAAAAAAACACATTTTCCCTGCTTCTCAATCCCCCTCTCTTCCCTCAAGGCTGGATTCAACTGTTTTTATTTTGCAGTAAGGCCGGCTGACCCATCAAGTCGCCAGTGTGGATTGAGGCTTAATTGGGGCTGGGTGACCCCCAAAAGACCCCCAGAGGCAAAAGAAAAAACAGCCAAGCCAAATCTGTTCTGGGAAATTGAGGTGCAGGTCCGTGTTGGGGAATTTGCCAACTGCACGCCGAAAGGGATGGTTGGTGGCGTTGGGTAAGGCTGCAAACGAAAAAAAACAAAAATTGCTCTGAAGGGGATTTTGAAGGACGGAGAGGATGTCCTGAGAAAATTAGGATATTGTGGTAGTGGTGTTTTATTTTTAAAATGGCCTTTGCATCAGAAATCTTGGCTTTTCTCAAAAATTAAGAGGGAGGGGAGGAGACACGGGATGGAAAAGGCTTCTGAGAAGTAACGAAAAGGGAACTTGTGACGTGGCACACATTTCGTTATCCACCTCCCAAATTAAAAGCTTGTCTAATGTAACCGTGGGAAGGGTGAGGATTCACAGTGAGATTCCAGCAGCTTAGTTCGGGATTCCGGCGTTACATTCTCACGGAAAGGCAGCTGTTTTAACCAAACAGGGCAAGCTTCTGAGCCTTGCCAAAATTCTGATTTTATTCAGTCCATTCCCAGAGGATGGACTGAAGTTGGAGGGGAGGGGAGGAAATTGGCCTGCACAAATGTGCCCACGGGCGACTTAAGATGATATTTACAGCCAGCCCAGAAAAAAAACAACCCTGCATTTTGCATAACCGGTTTGAATTCTTATTGAGATTTCATTTACCGGCTGGCTCAAATGATCAACAGGCCCAAACTAAGAAGGGTAGGGGGCTTAGGGTCAGAAAATACCTTAAATGCTGGGATTTAAAAAGAAATAAAAGCAGGAAAAGGTGTGTGTAATGTAAAAGACGCACCTGAGATGCGGCACCCACAATCTGGAACAGAGGTGTGGCTTCCTGCTCAAACAACGGCTTTTGTAACGCAACCAGCTACTGAAGGAAGAGCGAGGAGAACAAAAGTATGGAACAAAAGTAATTAAATAAAGGATGTGCACATGTAACGTGTGTGTGCCAAAAAAAAAAAATACAATTGTTTTTGTTGTTTTTTTTAATATTATCCCTGCAAACTCCTTTTAATGCTTGCGCTCCTTCCAGCCGATCTGAAATTACTGACTTTATTATGGTGCTCCCTATTCTTGAATCAAAGGGTTGCTGATATATTTTTTCCTCTTATTTTTTTTTTAAAAAATCAAGTCTATATTCTCGTGAACACCGGGTGAAGAAGTAAGAATGATTTTATGATGAGGAAGGAGCCCGGGCTGGAGTAGAGGCAAAAAATAATATTAATAATCAGGAATTCATGAAATTATAATCATCTTTTTAAAACCCCTAGCCCCCCCCCCAAAAAAAGTTATTTACAGATTTAAAACGCCATGCTGCAAAGCTCTCTTTAAAATTATGAAGTTTGCCTACAATGTATTAAAATAAAAGTAGATTTTTTTTTCTTTTAAAATTCTTATTATAGCACTTGGATTTCCAGAGGTTGTAAAGCCACTACTTGCGATTCTCGTGGTTTTTTTTTTTTAAAGTATATATATATATAAATTGAATATACTTTTTTTTTATGCACAGTGGCTTGCATTAGAGGTTGTGAACTTGAAACTAGCACCTACTCAAAATGAAAAATAAAATGAAATAAAAATGAAAACCGATGGCCAAAAACATACCAAACCAATGAGGAAACCATTTGGGTAATTTCTCTCTCCGGTTCTGTTTTGTTTTTCCTTCCTCTTCCCATTCAAAAAAAGGCCTTTTAACAGGTTTAGTCATGCAAAGAGACTCCTGAACCGGTCTTGGCGAAATCTTTCCTACAAATGAACACTTATGTATAGAACATATGCATCGATTCACGCCTGGCTTTGCAGGGCGAGACGTGTGGGCCGGGATACGTGTGTGTGTGTGTGTGTGTGTTTCCTGCGTGAAAAAAAGAGAGAACGGTTCTCTCCGGAAGAGATTTCTTTTGCTTTTCCAGCAGTTCTCCAGATTAAACACATTCCACTGCTCCCCGAGGACTAGGAACTTGAGTAGTCAGCGTCACAAATAAATAAGGTATTACAACTGCTTGTCGCCCTCCTTCTTCAGGCGGCTGGAAAAGGGAAGGAGGGGAAAAAAAACCAGGAAGTGAAAAGCATTCGGGAAGCAGCCGGTGGGGAGAGGGGGGGAAGAGGCCGCCCCCCCTTACCTGTAATAGTCTTCTTGGCTGGGGAGGTGCCCCCCGTGGATGTGGGGGTGCCCGTGAAGCCACTGCTGTTCCATCGCCAGTCGCTGCAGCTCTGCTGATTGGGCGTGCATGGCTTGCAACTGATGTGCCGCGGACATGGGAGGTGGGAGGGCGCCAGGAAGGTCGCGGGGGTAGTGGGCACCTGGGAGAAAGAGGGACAGGGGTCTCCAGTGGCAATCCTGGCGCTCAAAGCTAGGGGACAGCAAAGAGGGACCACCCCGCTAGCTCGCCTGGGGACGGAGGCCTTCCCCTTCGAAGCATTCCTCGTTAAGACAAAACAAATCAGGAAAGGGCCAGACCCACAAAGGTGGCACCTGTTTATCAGTGCCCACCTGGACACATTTCCACTGATCACCCCCTGGGTCTTCCCCGTCACCTGGTGGGCGTCCCGGAGACATGGAATTGGCCTGATGGGAAAACAGGACGTTGGCCGTCTCCTCTGCGGTCCACCTTCCGCCCCGGCCCCGTAATGTGGCTGGCCTGACTGGGGGGGGGGGGCTGAGAGTGTTGTGTGTGAACCCAACAGGCGGCATCCCTATCCCGGCACGCCGTGGCGGTCCCCACTCACCGAAGACCGGATGCCGCAGCATTTCATGCTCGTGGGACGGCTGTCCTAGCAACGGGTTGGGGATGGTGCCGGGAGGGTAAGGGAAGCGTGCCAAATGCGGTCCGGCGGCTAGAGGGTCCACCAGAGGGTGGACGGGTCCTGCTGAGCCTGCAAAAGGGAGGGGGCAGGAGAAAGGAAGGAAAAAAAGGGGGGGAAGGAATCACTACCTCTTTAGAAACTCTAATTTCCATCAGGGGATCAAAACCGCCCCTTATTGCAGACAGTCCTCAGTTTACGACAGTTCAGCTCAAATTTTCCGTCACTAAACCGGACAGTTAAGCGGGTTTTGCCCCGTTTTATGACGCGGTTGTTCAGTTAGTGACACGGTTATGTGAATCTAGCTTCCCCCCCCCCGACTTTGCCTGCCAGAAGGCCGCTAAAGGGGATCGTGTGACGCTGCGACCGTCATAAATAGGCGTCTGAATTCTGACCACGGGATCGTGGGGATTGAGCCGAAAATTGGTGTCGCTAAGCGAGACAGTTGCTCAGGTGGTTTTACGACCACAGTTGTTAAGCGAATCACTGCAGTTGCCAGGCCAGTAGCACGGAGACTAAGCGAACCTGGCTTCCCCATTGACAGGAGGTCATAAAAGGGATCACGTCCCCCCCCCAGAGGGCAGGGGTAGGCCACCTGGGCTCTTTTATGACTCGTGGACTTCAACTCCCAGAATTCCTGAGCCAGCCATGCTGAGGGGAAAGGGAGAGGTTTCCAAGCTGAGCCATCCAGCCTCAGGAATTCTGGGAGTTGTAGTCCACGAGTCATGAAGGGGCCAAGGTTGCCTACCCCTGCGGGCCCAGGGACACTGCGACCGTCATAAGCACGAGTCAGTTGCCGAGCGTCTGAATTCGGATCACGTGACCATGAGGGAACGCTGCAGTGGGTCGTTAAGAGTGAAAAACGATCATAAAAAGCCGTTTCTTTCCATACCGTTGCAACTCCGAACGGTCGCTAAACGAACGAAAGTTGAGGAGCACGTGTACCAGCCTCATTTTCTGCAGATCAAGGATACGGTCCTTGCCCCCCCCCCGGGACCGTCCTGGGACTCGGCCGAGGGACTCAGCCGGTCCTCAGCGCCTCACCTTGATGTAGGGGGTCCTGCTGGTGGAGGTGCAGATGTGAATGGATGTGGGAATGTTGGTGGTGATGGGGCGTCACGTTGAACATCTGGAGCCTGGCCAAGGGATCGTTGGTGAGGGACGCCATTCGCTCGGCGTGGATCCTCTCGGCAGCCAGTCTGTCCGGGTAGCTCATATCGGGCCGTAACTGCGGGCCGGCCAAAGCGAGTCTCTCCCTCTCCAGAGGGTTAAGCCCAGGGTGGAAGGAAGCAAAGGGGTGCGGGCCCGCCGTCGGGGGGAGGGTGAGGGCCCCGTGACGGGCAAAGTGCTCCATGGGGTTGGCGGCCGGGTGGAGGGCGTCCAGTTCGGGAGGCTTGACCTCGAAACCCGGCTTCATCCTTTCCCGCAGTTCCCGCTCCCGCAGCTCCCTCTCCCGCAGCTCCCGCTCCCGCAGCTCCCGCTCCCGGAGGGTAGGGTCCACGTTGTAGAGGCCCGGCATGTGGTAGGCCAAGAGCGGGTCGGTGGGGTTGAGGGGAACGAAGAAGGGGTGGTTCCGGTTGGTGGGGGACATGACGTGGGGACGCGCGTACTCGCTCAGCGTCCGTAGGGCCGGGGTATCCGGCCCGATGTAGGGGGGTACGGCCGCGATGGTGGTAGGGGGCGGTTCGAAGGAGGGCCTCAGGTGCGCCGGCCCGCTGAGCTGGGATTCTCCGAGACGACCGTCGTGGGAGGAACTGGACGCTTTCTGCGGGAGGGAAGAGAGAGAGGGCAAATAAAACAAAAGCCCAGATGTTTCCTACTCTCCCAATTCTTGCATGGGAGGTATTGAATACATGCAAGGCTTCACAGCCAGGTGGACACTTAAGACACCTGCCTCATCTGGGACCAGGAAAACCCAGCCACTACTTGTGGGGGAGATCCTTCTGTATCAGCCATAATGTTCTGTCCCAGCCTACGTGAGTCCTTGTTAAACTCACAAGGAGACACCCCTCTTCCAACAAGCAGGCTAGAACTGCAGGAAAAAACCAATCCCCCTTTATTATTTACAGACCTGAGTCCATGTCCAAGGCAAACAAAACACAGTTCACTGAAATTTGACTCCTTAACACAAACGGTTGCCTTTGGCCACCAGCACCTCCCACACCTTCCCTTTTATTATGCAGCCAAGGCGTGGCTTCCTAATGCCTTCTCCTTTGCCTTTGGAGCCACCCCATTGCATCCCTCTGTCCTACTCTCTTTTCTTGCCGGCGCTTTCGTGCATCCTGGATTTGTCCCAGCTGTTCTTCATCACTGTCCAACTCAAGATTCCCAGCACTGCTGTGTCTCAGCCTGAGCGCGAGTAGAAGGGCCAGGCTCGTCAGACTGTAAGTCTTGGAGCTCCTCAGAGCCTTCCTCCTCCTCTGATGTCACTCCAGGCCCCCCTCCTCCTCCTCTGATTCCCCAGACTCAGCTGCCGGGTCCACTGGCTGGCGAGGAATCACAACACATCCTTCTTCATCCCCACAGGGGCCATGCAACACCCTGGAGTGTGTCGGCCGAGGTGATACAACTGAGCCCTCGACTTACAACTGAGCCCAACATTTCGGTTGCTAAGAGGAACATTTATTAAGTGAGTCAGTTGCCAAGCGTCTGAATTCTGATCACGTGACCCACGGGGATGCTGCAAAGGGGCATTAAGTGTGAAAAAACTGGCCCTAAGTCGCTTTTTTCGGTGCGGTTGTAACTCGAGACTGCTGTAAGTCGAGGACTGTTAAGTTGTGGGAACCAAGAAGGCTCGTCTCCTAGTGGGAAGGCTGCGCTGTAGGTCTGAAAGCACACAGCCTTGCCTATGACTGTAACTGCATCCTTGGGAGCCGGCAATCTCTTCTGAATTTCTACCTCCCGTTAAGCCAGGGCTGAGTCACTAAGTCAGCTGCTTGTACGAGGGTGAGAACAGTCGCCCTTCCTTTTGGGGGTCCGATTCAGCCCCCCTGTCCCACCACCCCACCTTCAGCCCAACAGACCAACCTACCGCCGCCCTTTCCGCTTCCCTCTCGCGCTCCCGTTCTCGCTCCCTCTCTTTCTCCTTCTCTTTTTCCCGCTCCCGCTCTTCTCTCGCTTTCTGCTCCGCCTCGCGCTTGGCCTTCTCGATCGCCTCTTCCCGCTTCTTCGCCAGCTTGGAGCCGGCCAGCGGCATGAAGTACAGATCCGTCCGGCCGCAGGAGTTGTAGCCACGGTCCAGGTGCTTGTAAAACCTGCGGGGCGGAGGGGAGGATGAGGAGAAGCTAAAACGATCGACCTGGAAAAAGCGGGAGGATCTTGAAAGTTAAGAGGGATTTGCACAAAAACTAGAAATGGGGATCTAACACGTTGAAATTAGCTCTGTTTTGCTAATTTGGAAGTAAAGCTTTTACTTTTTTGAACTGAAGATGCCTTCTGCAAGCTGAAATTATCCTGAAACTGATATTGTTACCCATCTTTATTTTATTGCTTCCCTTGTTCTAAACATTGATGTATATAAGACTGCTACACTCCTTACTAGAGATATGGAACTAAGCTATCCATCAGGCTGGCTAGAGATGATGGGATTTTTAATCTTCCTCCCCTCTAGCAGGATGTCAGTCAGGAAAACAACCGGTTCGTATTACTCCACCGATTTTCCTGTGCATTATTCAGTCCCGAGATCTTATATCGCGAGGCACTAAGCCACATTTAAACCATGGCTTTCTTCATACCCCACAAGGGGCTGCCTTCGCCTCCCATCTAAGTCTCCCCAAGCCTGCCCAAAGCATCTATCTCCCGGCTAAGTAGATGGGCCAGGTGGGGATGAATTGAGATCTATCAGCCCCCTCACCTAGCCGACTGACTGGCGTGGCTCGGCGTGTCCACCACCGTGGGCTCTGGGGAAGGGCTCCGGGTGGAAGGAGGGGGGCTTTCGGGCTCCTCGGCCTCATCCAACGCCTCCTCCTTGATCTGGATGGAGGGGATGGGGCAGGCGGCCACCACGGGGAGGCTTCCGCCACAGGCCGCTGAGCCGGGCACGGCCCCCTGACTCGGGGCGCTCGGCACGGAGGGTGGCGTGGAAGTCGATGGGCAGGAAGGCGGCGTGACGGGAGCCGGCCCCCCGGGAACGAAGGGGTGCTGGGCGAAAGGGGGCTGGGGAGGGGCCGGGTGGCTCTGGGTGAGGACCGGGGGCTGGGC
>NW_015389732.1:30212-53588 GCF_001527695.2 Protobothrops mucrosquamatus | reverse complement strand
GGCCGGGGGCGGCAGGGGAACCTGAGACTGCGAAGTGGAGGCTGGCAAGGCCTGGGGCGGGAGGGCAAAGGGCTGGCCAGGGACCGGATGGGGCAGGAGGGGCTGGCCTTGCAGACCGTGCGGAAGGGCCTGGATCTGGCCATGGAGGGGCGGCTGGGGGAGGCCTTGGGGCTGGCCGGGGGGCCCGCCGAGTGGCTGCAGAGACGGGTGAGGAGGGGAAGGCAGCCTGGGGGGGAGCAAGGAAGGCCCCTGCTGGATGTGCGAATGAGGGAGGCCCGGGGGCAGAGGTGGCGGCGGCTGGCTGGGGGGCTGCGCTCCTGACGGGGACACGTGTGGGCCGGCGGAAGAGGGGATGCTTGCGCCAACCGGCAACGAGGGCAGCTGCGCCGGGAGGGGCCCGGGGGGCTGGGCCAGGCCGTTGGGGGCCTGGAGAGAGGGCTGTTGTTGGGCCGAGGAGTCCGAGTCGCTCTCGTTGTCCTGGGGGCTGGAGATGCTGGGCGAGGTGCTGCGGTTGTCCTGGTCAATGTCCTTGGGGTCGCTGCTGCCCTCGTCGTTCACGCTGCGGCTGTCGGAACTCTCCCCTTCGCCCTCCGAGGGGGAGTTGGGCCGGCTGATCTCCTGGGAGGAGGGGAGGGGAAAGAGGGACTGTCACGCCGGAAGATTGGATCCTCCAAAGGGCTGCCCTGCAGGTGGAGGG
The DNA here is from genome assembly GCF_001527695.2 of Protobothrops mucrosquamatus. Taxonomy (NCBI): domain Eukaryota; kingdom Metazoa; phylum Chordata; class Lepidosauria; order Squamata; family Viperidae; genus Protobothrops; species Protobothrops mucrosquamatus. The sequence continues at coordinate 52,891 of NW_015389732.1, read as the reverse complement.
GAGCCACCCCAGGCCACGGGGGTCTCTGAGCATCTCACGGGCTTCCATCAGACCAGGTCACCCCTGGAAAGCAACAGCCTGAAGCACAACCCACCCACCACCCTGGGGCCCTCAGCAAGACCACCGTGGGCCGGATCTGAACGCCCAGGCCTCCCCCACCCACCCAGTCTAGCACTGGCGGCGGCTTCTCCTCCTCCAGGGACTCACCTGGGTTTTGGTTTTTTTGGCATTGATGCGGTCGGGCTCCTCGCTGTCTGAGGCCGCCTTCTCCCGCTGCCTCTTGGAGCTCTTGAGAGGAGAAACAGCCTCTTCTTTGATCTTCTGCCACGGAAGAAAAGCCACGGGGTTAAAAGGGAGGGACGGGGCTGGTGCTGCCTGGACGCTTGGCCTCCTACAGGCTTCGCACTCCGACCTAACGAGGGATTTTCCCGAAGGAGTGCGAGGAACAAGGGATGGAGAGATGGACGGAGAACTGATGGGGTGAGAGGTTGCCTTTGCAACGGGCTTCCCCATTAATGTCTGGAAGGACCCAAAGGAGGACACGAGAAGATACCCAATCCCAGCTAGGAAGCTGGCAAGATGGAGGAACTCCGCGGGAAGAGTTTGGAAGGGCCCCCCGAGTCCCAGCTCTATCAGCCGCGCTCGACTTCGGCCTCAACCTGCTCGGACCTCTACCAGGAAGGACCGCCAACCGTTATCCCAACATACTTTGGTGGATTTCTTGACCGAATCCGCCTTGCTGTCGTTACTGGAAGTGCTGGCCGCGCTGGGTGAGTTTCGGCCGCTGGATCGGATGTCCTCGTTGATGGGCGAGGCCCTCCCGTCTGGGCTGGTGGGTTGCTTTTTACGACCGCTGCGAAGTGTAGACATCTGCTGGTTAAGGGAGAAAGGCAAGATCAAAGGCTGCTTCCACGATAGGTAGGTAGATAGGGAATAGAATGGAATGGAATAGAATAGAATGGAATGGAATGCAGGATAGGATCGGATAGGATAGGATAGGATGGGATGGGATGGGATGGGATGGGATGGGATGGGATAGAATAGAATAGAATAGAATAGAATAGAATAGAAAAGAGAAGAGAAGAGAAGCTGGAAGGGATATTGGAGGTCTCCTAATCCACATGATGAAAAGAAAGATTACAGGTGACATGATAGCAGTGTCCCGTATCTCAGGGGCTGCCCCAAAGAAGAGGGAGTCAAGCTATTCTCCAAAGCGCCTGAAGGCAGGACAAGAAGCAATGGATGGAAACTAATCAAGGAGAGAAGCAACCTGGAACTAAGGAGAAACTTCCTGACAGTGAGAACAATTCTATTCCACTATTCTATTCTATTCTATTCTATTCTATTCTATTCTATTATTTCTTCTTATTCTATTATTCTTATTCTATTATTCTTATTCTATTCTATTCTAACCAAGGAGAGAAGGAACCTAGAACTAAGGAGAAACTTCCTGACAGTTACAACAATTAACCAGTGGAACAACCTGCCTCCAGAAGTGGTGAATGCTCCAACACTGGAAGTTTTCAAGAAGAGACTGGACAGCCATTTGTCTGAAATGGTATACATTTTCCTTCCTGAGCAGGGGGTTGGACTAGATGACCTCCAAGGCCCCTTCCAACTCAGTTATTCCGTTACTTTATCACAAAAGTGGACCCACGTGCGACTTACCGAGCCGCGGCTCCTTCTCGTCCTCATGCTATGCTTCCCGCTGAGAGCGTCATCTTCCTCCTTGACCGGCTTAAACATAAAAGGCGGTGGGTCCACCGGCTTCTCGATGGGAGGGAGCTCCCCGTACTTCTTGAAGTGGATCCGACAGTCCGTGCAGAGAAGGATGTTCTCCCGTCCCCCGTGGTGCCAGTCCTTGGAGGCTGTGGAAAGAAAAAAAAAAAAAGAGAGAGAGAAAAGAAGACGCCATCAACCTCAGAAGAACAAATCACAAGTTTTAGGGGGAGACGAGTGCTGGCCTGCCTTGCAGGGCTCTGGGGAAGGACAGAGCCGGAGCCAGTCAGAATCCCTATTTAAATGAGGTCCAGGATGCCAAGGATCCGGTCTTGTACTGGCTATGGATTTTGGCAAAGGCACATTCAGCCTGGCTGGTGATGGGGGTGGGTGAAAGAGGAAGGGTGCCTTGGTCGGTGCAGCCGTGGGGACCCATAATGGGATGTGGGGATGACCTTGGGAGAGGAGGAGCTGCTTAGGGAACGGTCAGATAAGGGACGGCGCTGCCCGCAGCTGCACAATGGGTGGAGAGAAGAGGCTCAGAATGGGAACCTCTCTACATTTTCAGGCTGCAAAAGGGAAGATGGCAGATTTGTACTTTCAGCCCGGCAAGATTCTGTTAACGTAGCCGGACGATAAAGCAGAATTAGCTCATCTGTTTCCTGCCTGGTCTGTCCGGGAAGGCTGAGGAGACCCGGGGAAGACTAGAGAAAAGAAGGACCAGGGGTGACACGAGAGCAGTATTCCAGTATTTGAGGGGCTGCCGGAAAGAAGAGGGGGTTGACTTATTTTCCTTATTATAACCGATGGAAAAGCTCAACTTCAGAAGTCGTGGGCGCTCCATCGCTGGAGGTTTTTAAGAAGAGGCTGGACAGCCAACTGTCTGAAAGGGTATAGGGTCTCCTGCCTGACTAGATGACCTCCAAGGTCCCTTCCAGCTCTATGCTGATGGATTAAGTATGGATTGATTGAGCCCAGCTAAACATACATACTGGTGGTGAAGCAGTGTCGACACGCATAGCCCTTCAGCTCCTGTTCACTGTCCTCGCTGTCAAAATCATCTTCGCTGGCCGAGCTCAAATCCACTAGGAGGAATTAAGAGGGCAAGTGGGAGAGGGAGAGGGAGAAAGGAAGTGGGAGGGAGAAGGAGGGACAAAGAGAGAGAGGGAGGGAGAGAGAAGAGGGAGGGACAGGGAGAGAGAGAGAGAGGGAGGGAGAAAGAAAGAGAAGGAGGGAGAGAGAGAAAGAGGGAGAGGAGAGAGAGGGAGAAAGAGAGGAAGAGGGGGAGGGACAGGGAGAGAGAGAGGGAGGAAGAGAGAGGGAGAAAGAAAGAGAAGGAGGGAAAGAGGGAGGGAGGGGAGAGAGAGGGAGGGAGGAAGAGAGAGAGGGAGGGACAGGGAGAGGGAGGGAGAAAGAGAGAGGGATAAAGAGAGAGGGAGAAAGAAAGAGAAGGAGGGAGAGAGGGAGGGGAGAGAGGGAGGGAGGAATAGAGGGGGACAGGGAGGGAGAAAGAGAGAGGGAGGAAGAGGAAGAGAGGGGGAGAGAGGGGGGAGGGGGAGAGACAGAAGGAGAGAGAGGGAGGGAGGGAGAGAGGGAAGGAGAGAGGACAAAAAGAAAGAAACTGAGTCAGGTTATCTATCTCCCTTCTCCTTTTGGGAAGAATGGGAAAAAAAACCACGACTTTCCGTGGGACCCCTTGCATCTAAACAGGGATCAGTCTCCCGTCCCCCCCAACATGCCTTTCGGCTTCCTACTTACAGAATTCGCTGGAAGGAGGCCGGGAGGGGGTGTTCACCGGAGTGGAAGCTGTCCGGGTCTTAATTCTCCGGAAGACAGCCTGTCGCCGGTGCCTGCGGTGAGCCCGGGAGCTGGCGGCTTCTGGCGTCTTCTTCCAGTAGTAATAGAAGGTGATCAGCTCTCCCTGGGAAGAGAGAGAAACCAGGATGGCCGGGTTAGCAGAGAAACCTAAGGAAAACCCTTGGTAGGGAACAGGAAAAATAAATGTTTGCAAAACCAACGGCTAACGTCTTGGAGGCGATGTCCCATCTGCTCTCCTTTTCAGAGTTGCATTTTCACACCCGCCGGTCTGAACCGCTGGCCTTCCCCATCACGAGGCAAAAGAACGTCCCACCCCTGGAGTTTAATTCTTTACATGAATTAAAAACGTTAAACAAAGCTAAAATACAGTAGATAATTCAAAGAGGAAGAAAAAGGGAAGGAGGGGAAAAAAAAATCCAACTCAAAGCTCTTCCCACAATACTAAAGCCGTAATCTTCGCACGTATACCGAGATGTTCAGATAATTTAGGCAATCGTAGCGCCCGCCGGGAGAAATCGGCAGTAATCCCGCCGTGTAATGAATCTGGCTTACGTTCAGAAAAAAATCGGATTCAAACCAGAGCAGGTGTAATGTGAATTTCACCTCCTTGTGTTTGATGGTTAAGCCTCGATCATTTCCCAAGCCGTGATGGAGGAAAAAGGACCAAGTTATTCAAATAATAAGCAAGCTTGGGGGCGGGAGAGATTCCTAACCAACCTCTTAAAAGTGGACAAGTCGGAATGAACACTGCGTCAAATCGCCCACAAGAGGGTGTGTATGTGAGTCTGTCTGTGAACCTCTGAACAATCTAACCATCTCTGAAAACCTCAGATCCAAACTCTGAGGAATTCTGGGAGTTGAAGTCCACAAGTTGTACAGCGGAGCTGGCTGAGGAATTCTGGGAGTTGAAGTCCACAAGTCGTACACTCGCCAAGGGTGGGGACCCGTGAGCTAAAGCTGTGTTTCTCAACTGTAGCAACTGGAAGGTATGTGGACTTCAACTCCCAGCCGGCAAGAATTGCACATGCACGCACACACACACACACACACAACTGCCATTAGCAATTCTGGTCCAGAGCCAAATCTGTACAAGTTAGTAGCTGGTTTTGCATCGTGCTAAACCATGAGATATATTTGCGGTTGTAAGGAGATGTACTTGCGGTTTCACAAGACTTGTGTAAAGGCACTCCTTGTGGCTCGTAAGCCAGAGTCTACCGCCGATTGTTTTGCGTTAAGTTCCTGCACAGCACAATCATGGTCACGACGAACAGGGCTTAGCACGATGGTGAAAACAAAGTCTTCCTAAAACCCAGCTCAAGTTGTGCTGACTTTAGGTTGTTTCCCTAGCAAGCAAACACACACACATAAGTTTTCTGCCACGGCTTTCTTTCTACTCGGTCTGGTTTGGAAGCCCTGCAATTCCCAATATTAAAAAAACCGGGTTTTCGAAAGAACAGCCAGACCGAAATTGAAGGAACGACGTGCAAAGAGGCCTGGCCCGTTACTAAAAAGCTAAGATTGCAGGCGTACTGGATTCGCTTAGGTCTTCCCATCCCAAAATGCTGGCTGGCCAATGCCAGGCTACTTGTTCCTCTGAAACGGTTCCTCTGAACAAGCCAGAGACAAGCCAGGAAAGGCAGGTTTGAAAACTCTGTCTGGAGGGCAAGCAGGCGCAACTGCTTGCTCCGTGCTCCGTTAAGGGCGATGGTGTCTGGCTAAGGAATTAAACGCTGGAAGAGAGAAAATCCGAGAGGATTAGGGTGCCTGGGTGGTTAAGGCCTGCCGGGCTGACAAAAGACCCGCTTTTGGGAAGGGGGCAGACGGGGACCCCCCGTGAATCAAGCCGAGGGAACGTCGATCAAACATGCAGAGCGTGTGCCCGACAACGCGTGCGTTAATCCAGGGGACAAAAGTGAAACCCGTCGGGCGGGCCGAAACATTAGCCCAAGGAATTGTGGATTAAAAGGAGGCCCTGGGTACAGAAGGGTCTGCTTTGTAAATTAGCCAGTGGGGCACAGAAGCCAAGCGCCCTCCGTCCGTCTGTGGAACTAGATGATCTCCCTTGGCCCCCCCAAGGCCAGCCCTGCTTCTAAAACGTCGAGGGCCACATGGAGACGGAACTCAAACGTCGATGGAGATGATCGGTCATCCAGGTTGTCCCAAAGATGCTTTTTTTAATTTTTTATTTCCCCCCCCTCAAGAGGCAATTAGACTTTCTTTGTTTTTTTTCCTCGAAAATGTTTCGTTTTTCATTCCTCGGTTCTGACAGAACGGTGGAGAATGGAATATATCCTATTCTACTTTACCCTACCTTACCCTACCTCTTTTCATCGGGAGAGGCACTGGGGAAAGATTTTAACTGAGGATGTGCTGGGACGGGGCCTGCCCTACTTCCCAGCAAGTTAGGAAAGGCCACTTTAATTTGCTACGACTTTATTTTTATTTAGTTATTTGTCAAATAACTAAATAACTAAATTCACCCGAAGCGAATTGGGGCGGCGTAGGATAAACCCACCTCCAGCAACGCTCACTCCAGATGCTTTCAAAATACAAACAAAGAAGTAAATAAATAGCAATTTTCTTTGGAGACACGGATGAAAATATGGATTCCGGGCTACGTTTGGGAAGACGGGTGGCGAGCCTTGTGGGCGAGACTGCCCCCTAATGCCAGAATGCAGCATTACACGCCTAAACTTTGGACCACAGGAAGATGAGTTTTTGCAAAGACAGTTGAGTTCACGAACGCTAAAATTAGCGACAATAAGCCACCCCAACGACTGGAGGCTGTGCTATATTTACACACAAGCCAGAAAAAGACTAGCCTTGTGACAGGAAGGGAGAAGAGAAAGAACGACGAACGCAAAGGATTTTAAGTAGCACCGAAGAGACACTGAAAAGATAAAGACGGGAGCATCCAGGCTTCTTGTCTCACGGCAATGCTAAATAAACATGGTTTGTTCCAATCTCAAGTCTGTACGCTTTGTTATCACGGATTTGCAAGCGGTGAATCCAGGCCTTCGGATCTTCCCGGCTCAGGATGATGAGGCTTGCATGCAAAAAAAAAAATACTGGCAGGCATCATCAGGCTGAAGACTCCTGATTTTGGCGATTGGCGATTCAAACCAAGAGGCCAAGCCTTTCTCATTAGTTCAGGGGTCCGTCACCTTCCGAAAAAGGTATTTAAATGATTTGTAGAGCTCCCCTACCTCAAAGGCTGCATTAACAGAGGGATAGAATCAAGATCATGTGAAGTGTTGATACCACTTTACAAGGCCTTGGTTAAGGCCACACTTGGAATACGGCATCCAGTTTTGGTCACCACGATGTAAAAAAGATGCTGAGACTCTAGAAAGAGTACAGAGAAGAGCAACAAAGATGATAAGGGGACTGGAGGCTAAAACATATAAGGAACGGTTGCTGGAATTGGGCATGTCTAGTTTAACGAAGAGAAGGACGAGGGGTGACATGATAGCAGTCTTCCAATATCTCAGGGGCTGCCCCAAAGAAGAGGGAGTCAAGCTGTTCTCCAAAGCCCCTGAAGGCAGGACGAGAAGCAACGGATGGAAACCAATGAAGGAGAGAAGCAACCTAGAACTAAGGAGAAACTTCCTGACAGTGAGAACAATTAACCAGTGGAACAACCTGCCTCCAGAAGCGGTGAAGGCTCCAACACTGGAGGTTTTTAAGAAGAGACTGGACAGCCATTTGTCTGAAATGGCATAGGGTTTCCTGCCTGAGCAGGGGGTTGGACTAGATGACCTCCAAGGTCCCTTCCAACTTTATTATTATTATTATTATTATTATTATTATTATTATTATTATTATTATTATTATTANGGAACTGGCAGGCTGTTTGAAGGGATCATCAGTTATATATATCTGTGTGGGTTTCCCAAGGTGATAATTGAATGGCAGAAGATGGAAGGAAATCCATTTGGAAGGGAGGGAGGGGGGGAAGGCTGTTAAGAGAAAATGCTTTTTCCCCCTCCCTCTTTTTTTTCACGGAGGGCAGCTAATGGCTGACAGAGAAAGGGTGGGGAGGGGGAGAAGCTTCATTCAATCTTAATATTTTTTTTTCCTGGAGCAATGGAATCATCTACTGTGTTTCCCCCCAAATATGATCCAACCGGAAAAATAAAGCCCCAGCGCGATTTTTTTTTCAGGACGCTCGTAATAGAAGCCCCCACCCCAAAATTAAGCCCCAGTTAAGATTGTCAGCCAGATGGACGTATTGAGTACCGTATTTTCCCCAAAATAAGCCCTTTTGGAGCAAAAATGAATATTAAAATCCAGTCTTATTTTGGGGGGGGGGGAACACGAGTAGCGTAATACAGCTGGGGAAAACGAGACGTTTATTTCGGATAACTGCCTTCACGCCTGTCTCTCTGGAGCCCGTGCCGATGTGATCGGTTCGTGAATTGGATCCCATTAATTTAAAAGAAAAATTTTGGTCCTTTTTTGGGGGGGGGGGGCAAGACAGGAGTAAAAAGCAGCCTAAGCTCTCCATCTGTGGTCTGAGGGGTCCCCCCGTAATTTGTGTCTTAGCGGGATTTAAGGCTTCTGTTGGCGTTTGAGGCCAGCCTGGCTAATCTTGAGTCTTTATAATTCAGCAGGCATTAAAGCAAAGCTGTAAGTTACTAAAAAAAAAGAGAGAGAGAGAGAGACATTCATTATGAAAGGGGAGGGAGAGAAATTGCTTCCAAGCAGTAACCAACATACTGCCAGGCACCTTGCTAATTAAAACTAGATTACACTTGTCATAATAAACACTTATTCCAAGTTGCAAATCGGTGGTGGTGGTGGTGTTTTTTTTAATTCCTCTTGCTTATGCGGAAAAAGCCTCACCAAGCCTTGATGCACATCAGGGTGTAAATCTTTAGGAGGAGATCCTGCCTGAGTTAGTCTCACATCACCAAGGGGGAGGACAGATTCTCCCCGTTGCAACTTACAAATATACGTCACTTAAAAGCGCCTCGATTTTTTACTGTCCTTAAAAGGACCCTGCAGTGGGCAAGGGTCCCCGGGGTCACATGACCCGCCATCGGAGTCCTTCACAGGAAGCTTCCAACAAGCAAAGACAAGGGGGGGGGGAGCTGGGTTTGCTTAATGACTGGCTGAGGAATTCTGGGAGTTGAAGTCCACAAGCCTTAAAAGTTGCCAAGTTTGAAGACACCCCCCCCCCCCCCCCCGTTTTAGCTCTTCCAGGTAATCTCCCATCTGATGCTAGCTGGTTTAAGCTAAGCGGTTAAGGCCACTTAAAGCCACCAAGGGCCATTCTTCTGTTGTAAAGGGGGGGGGTCTCTAAAGGGGGTCCCCCCCCACCCATCCCCATTAAACCTCTGCGGAAGATTTCTTCCTACCTCCCTCAGATGGAGTAGGAGTTGCTGGGCAGGTTATCCCCTAAAAAGGTAGGAAACAGAGGAACGCCTTCTGCCAAGACATTTTGCAGCTCAAGGTTAAAAAGCCAAAAAGAGGAATAAGACAGACCCAAGTGCCTCCCTCGCCAACAATCATCAGCACCCCGATGAGCAGAGATTAACCCCAAGATTTAACATCAGACCGACAATCAAATAAAGCAAGATCCCGGTCAAGGAACTGCCAAACGAGGCAACAGTAAACAGCCCAACCAAAGACCCTCTAAGACCACCCCAGGGCAAGACACTAGAAGATAATAATAATAATGATGATAAAGTTGGAAGGGACCTTGGAGGTCATCTAGTCCAACCCCCTGCTCAGGCAGGAAACCCTATACCATTTCGGACAAATGGCTGTCCAGTCTCTTCTTGAAAACTTCCAGTGTTGGAGCATTCTCAAGGTCTATTTCAGGACCGACTGCTTCCAAGGTCTTCTTCAACACGAAGAGATAAGCGCTTTCTAAATGCAGATCCAGCCTCCCTTTTTTAGATACTAAGGGGTTACTACACGCACGGGGCTGGCCTCCTCAAGTTGAGCATTTCAATCCCAGGATAACGTCCAACAGCGCAGCAGGGGCCGCGAGGGGGGGAAGGCGAAGTAAATAAAACCGAAGATGAGATATATTCCGACTTATTTTCTTTCTTTTTTTTTAATACTGGTAACTAAATTGTGGTCCCCGTTGCCATAGCTACCCTCCATCCCAGCCTTTCCGGAGAAGAGCCCATAGATGAGGTCACGTGAGATGCTCGGGCAGGCAGGAGGTGGAAGGGCAGACAGACTCCAATTTTATAACAATTTGCCATAATAGGGGAGAGATGAGAAGACAGCCAACTAGAAAAGAAAGAGAATTTTTTTGTGTGTTGCAACAAAGGAGAGAGAGACCATCAGGCTGGGCTTGCTGCTTATTCCCTATTTGACAATGTGTGTGTGTGTGTGTGTGTATGTGTGATGAGCAGAAACACCACATCCAGCCTCCAAGCAGAACCTAACGACGAGAGGACAGCCGCAAACAAAACTAAGGAGCCAGGAGAATTAGCTCCTCTGGGAAACAATGATAAAGCAGGCTTCCTAACACATTTGTGCAGACAAAACAAGCTTTTTTTTTTTAACTCAAATCATCATCCTTCTTGGGTTTCTTCAGCTGGGACCGACTCCTAATGTTCCCGTTTTGGCCTTATCTGGAGACGGCCTCATCTTATCTTCCTTTGAAGTCTTGCAAGTTGGGTGTAAACGAGAACTTCTCCAACAAGGCTGAACCTCAAAAGACCTTTTCTGATCGAAGACAGCCTACAGATGGAGGGCGTTGCACCTCCAGAGATGCTGTTCCTCAACCAGGTTTATGTCTGGCTTCTTCTGGTTTCACACCTTTGCCAACTGTGGAACCGGGGATGCATTCCATCAAGGATGACGTGAGAAGAACAGAAGAGAATAACACAGCTGGGCGGGACCTGGGAGGTCTTCTAGTCCAACCCCCTGTTCAAGCTGGAAACCCTATACCATTTCATCCCAAAGATGCTTTCTCACGAGGCAACTGGACTGTCTTGTTTTTCTTTGAAGGCGTTTCGCTTCTCATCCAAGTGATGATGATGATGATGATGATAATGATAATGATGATGATGATAATGATGATGATGATGATAATGATAATGATGATGATGATGATGATAATAATAATAATAATAATAATAATAATAATAATAATAATAATAATAGTTGGAAGCGACCTTGGAGGTCATCTAGTCCAACCCCCTACTCAGGCAGGAAACCCTATCCCATTTCAGACAAGTGGCTGTCCAGTCTCTTCTTAAAAACTTCCAGTGTTGGAGCATCCACCGTTTCTCGAGGCTGGTGGTTCCACTGGTTAATTGTCCTCACTATCAGGAAGTTTCTCCTTAGTTCCAGGTTGCTTCTCTCCTTGGTGAGTTTCCATCCGTTGCTTCTTGTCCTACCTTCCGGTGCTTTGGAAAATAGCTTGACTCCCTCTTCTTTGTGGCAGCCCCTCAGATATTAGAACACAAGATTTGGGTCACTCAACGGAAGATCAACTTTTTTTGGGGGGGGGGGAGAAGCTGAGATTGCATTGTCAAGGAGGGATGAGGTGGGTCAAGGAGAGCTGAAAGAGGTGACACCAAATAAACTTCTCGTGAAGCTCTGTTGCCTAACTGAAGGGCTTTAGTTAACACACAATGGTTGTCTGAAGACAAGTCTGTGGCTGCCTACAAACAATCATTTGTCTGTGTAGCCAGCATGCCACAGGCATCTCCGGCTAAGAACAAAGAGTCAGCCATTGAGAGGGTGACGCTGCAGGTAATTATTAACGGGATGAAACTCAACTGATCAGCAGGTACAAAGCACTGGCTGGCAGGCTGGAACTGCTCTTTCCCACTAGAGGAACAAAATGGAAAACCTTCACAACACAATTGTCATCTGAAGGAAGGCAGATGCCCTGGGGAAATCCCCCTGGGCTGTCTTTTCTGTGCCACATTGTGGAGGGGATCAAGGATTCGTCTACACACTTTCCTGCGTTTCTCCGTTCCCAGCACAGCTCCTCTTTACGTTTTTGTGAAATTTTACTGCAGGAGAGATTCCACCTTTTCCCCCCAAAACTGTCACGGGGAAACAGCAGCATCACAACTGGCAAGTCCATTTGGACGACACGGGGTGGACGGACTCCACCTCTTGAGTTCCAGAAGATGCTGAGCTATTTAGTGGTGGGGTCCAAAAATCTACACGCTCGTCGGTTGGTGGATATTTATTTTTAAGGCGCTGCCTGTCATCTTTAATTTCAATTCCACACTTCTCTCCTGACCTGGGGTTAAGTCACCTTGCACCACCTGTAAAAACTATTTAATTTTGCCAACGCTAAAGGTTTATGCCCATTCAGCAGAAACGGGCTGATTTCCGCTCCAAGATCTACAATGTATTTACTCTCTGCTTCGTGCCTATTTGCTTCTGAGAGTTGTGCCAAAAACATGCCTTTGTACCAAAGTAAGATGACTTAGGAAAATAATGGAAGGGTCAGCCAACAATCTGCTAAAAAAACAAAACAAAACAAAAAAAACAACCTCACTCGTGCTAAGGGAATATTTTTAGGGATCTTCTGCACACCTCCATTTTAAAATGACTTTCTGCTATCAAAAAAAGCAGTACCCTGTTCTTTTGACCACTCTCTTGGGATAAGAGGAAATAAAATAGTAATCAATAACAAGGGTAAGAGGATAGCACCCCAATGTGCAGCTTGAGAAGACCCCAAAATTCTCAGCACCATGAAAAAATTTTAAACAGCAGACACCAAAAAGAAGTAACGTCTCCTATAAGTTGAGAGCAAACTCAACTCCCTATTGGCACTGATGATGTTACCTAGTTGGGTCATGAAAGGTCTGCAAGAAAACAACCAAGCTCGGAGAGCACCGCGGATCCCTCAGAAGCCATACATCCCCCAGCAGCACAATTCAGCTTGGACATTTTTCAACACACACACATATACTCCAGAAACTACAAAATAAAGAGCGTTGTTTGGAAGAGAGAAATGAACTGGGAGGACAAAGTGCAATTTTTAACGGCATTTACCCTCGTCTTGCTTTTTGCCATGGGGAAAGCTGGAAAAAAAAACCCCATCTTTAGGATACAGCAATCCTCTAAAAGCACAACACGCAATAGATTTTTTTTTCTTTTGCCCACTGCAATTCTGCGCCTTTTTCCAGATGTTTATACTGTAGCTGGTTATGTCGTCCGCCGGCTATCGCTGACATGGATGTAGGAAATGCTCTCTACGTGCCATCTTGAGCTTCTGGTGGGGAGGCTGGACCTACACACACACACACACACACACACACACACACACAGTTGTCTCATCTCTTCCCGTTTAGGAAAGTTTTACCTAGAATTGAGCCTTTCCAGATTTCCCGAGGAAGCTTTTCAATTTGGCAGTTAGCACGGCAAAGAGAGCTGTAAACACGACTTGTTTCTTCCAATCCTTCGACTGCCGGCAAGTTGGTTTTTTTTCATTCCTGCTCTGAAGAATTAGCCTGCACGCTCTAGTTAAAAGCCTTGCAGATGAAAGGGGAAGCAGATCAGATTTCTCCTCCAAGTCCTCTCTAAACAGCGCAGAAATCCAAAGAGGCAGAGGAGAGAGCGTTAACACGGGGGTCCTTCTTTTTGATCTCGGTGTTGTTTCTTTCCCGTTTGGTGGTGTTTTTTTTTATTTAAAAAAATTATAAAATAAACTTGAAAAGCCTTGAAACCCAAGAATTCTTTCGCTTCTGAAGCAGGGCAGGAAATATCTGACACATCAAATGGCAGCGGATAATAGCAACCCTTTTGGACTGCCAGATCAATAAAAGTCCTTAATCACATGTCAGGAGCAAACGGCCGAAGCTGGTCGCTAATGAAGCCCACAAACTTATTATGTCCTTGATCGGGACGGTGCCCTGCAAGAGAAGCTAATGAATACACGCCGAGTGGCTTTATTTGTGGGTGTTTCTGATCTTGGAGACCAACTGTAGGAAGGAGCAATTGCAAACCAAGCCTGTGAAACCACTGATGGTTCTTTCCAAGGACAGACATTGTTATATGCTGGAAATGAAGAGGACACCGGCGTAGGGGGGGGGGGGGGGCTTGGTGTCACCTCTAGGGCAAAGGCATCCGGCACGGTCTTCCCCAAACGCCTTGGGCTGGTGGACAGGATAGGATGGGCAGGAGTGTAGGGCAGGGCTTTTCAACCTTTTCACCCATTGTACTACTTTTAGGATATGGCAACATCCGAGGACCACCAGTCGCCTAGCAAGGGGTCAAAAACTTGATGACCAAAAAAAAAGAAAGAAAGAAAGAAAAAAGTGATAAAGTACAGGTAGTCCTCGACTTACAACAGTTCGCTTAGTGACTGTTCAAAGTTACAATGGCACTGAAAAAAGTGCCCCCCCAAGCCACAGCCGAGCAAGACACCTGCCTACCCGGCGGCACTCTTCCTCCTGTCCGAGGTTTTCACTGTTGTGAGCATTTCTGTTGAGGATTGGCAGTGGGGATGGAGTGGGGGGTGTTTGGTTTTTATTCCCCCCCCCCGTCTGCTGGGTGGTTGCAGCAGGTGTTGGTCACTTCACATGACCCTGAGACACTGTGACCGTCATAAATATGAAGCGGTTGCCAAGCATCTGAATGGAAATCACAAGACCCTGGAGAGGCTGATCAGCGCTTCTTCTGGGCTCAGCGGAAGCGCCAGGATCAGCGCCGAGCTCCAGCTGGAGCCTGGCGCTGATCCTGGGGCTTCCGCTGAGCCCTGACAGTCCCGAAGAAGCGCCAATCAGCTGGAAAGCGGCACTGATCCTGGCGCTTCCGCTGAGCCCTGACAGCCCTGCAGCTCCAGCCGTCTCTCGCTCAGGCTTGTGCGGTGCTGCCACCGGTTCAGCCCGTTCCCCTCCCCCGCTACCACTTTTCTAGGATGGTCGCGTACCACCTGCCAGGTGCCAATGTACCACAGGTGGTACCCGTACCGCAGATTGAAAAGCCCTGGTGTAGGGGATGGCCAGGCTGAGCCCGAGGGAGGGAGGCGTCAAAGGCGTCAGCAGTCATGAGTCCCTGCATGCCCACAAGGGATCTAACTCCAGCCCACTTTTGAGTTCCTTCCACTCTTCTCTCCCGTTAATTCCCCTTGGCCGTCAGTACTTCAGATGCTTGTAGGAGAGTTTAAGCTTGCAACAAATCTGTGCATGCCCATTTGCACTGCCTGGATCTCCCGATTGCCTTGGGGCTTGGCGAAGAGTAAACGAAGGATCACCCTCCCCCCCCCAAAAAAAAGCAAGGAAGGAGGAGGTTTCCCCCGCAGGAAGCTTGCAAGGCCTCACTGACCATAATTTAGCCCGGCAAGTTTGTTTTGTTAGCCTGGGACATTAAAAATAAAGTCCGTTGCCAATGACAGGAATAACAGGAGAGCGTATAAATATCCTGCTCTTTGGCTTGGGGCGTGGAAAAAAGAAGAAGCTTGCATCAAAAAGGAAAGATTAACTTGGCCCTTAATGGAGGAGGGGGAGGAGAAGAGATAGGGGAAAGGGAAAGAGGAGGAAGGAGAAGAAGGGAGGAGGAAGAGGAGGGAGGGGAGGAGGAGAAGGGGAAGAAGAAGAAGAAGAAGAAGAAGAAGAAGAAGAAGAAGAAGAAGAAGAAGAAGAAGAAGAAGAAGAAGAAGAAGAAGAAGAAGAAGAAGAAGAAGAAGAAGAAGAAGAAGAAGAAGAAGAAGANGAGGAGGAGGAGGAGGAGGAGGAGGAGGAGGAAAGGAGAAGAAGGAGCAGGAGCAGGAGAAGAAGAGGAAAAAGAGAAAGAGGAGGAGGAGAGGGAGAAAGAGAAGGAGGAGAAAGAAGGAGAAGAGGAGGAGAAAGAGAAAGAGAAGAAGGAGAAGCAGAAGAAGAGGAGGAGAGGAGAAGAGAAGGAGAAGGAGAAGAAGGAGGAGGAGGAGAAAAAGAAGGAGAAAAAGACCACCACCACCACCTTTGGAGTCCAGGAAACAAAATTACAAATGCTGAAGGCTCGAACAATTCCAATCTTTTTCATCTCACCGAATAAAGGCTGGCTATTAACAAAAAAAAAGTTAAAAAGAAAAAAAGAAGAGGAGAGGGGACTTTTCCATTAACCAGAAGATGGGAAAAAATGGGAAGGAAGGAAGGAAGAGGATCGGGAACCATCCCTCTAAAGCAAAACCAGGAAGGACAACAATTCTCGTTGCTGGGGGGGCTGGCAAGCTACTTCGAGCACAAGGGATGCACTGGGGGCGACACCGACCTTGCACAAGGCCCGGAAGGAAATACACAATGCAGGGAGAAAGCCAGACACCCCTTTCTACTGCAGTATCTCCCACCCCCCCTTAAATTTGCGCTAGCAGTAGCTGGCTGGCTCGGAGTCAGGATCAGAGGCAATCTCTTAATGGCTCCCTCGTGCTGGCAATCACATTTTGCTTCCAACACACAAGAAACCTGCAAAAGGAAAGCAAACACTGAAGAGGTCTCAACCCTCCCCAGTTAACTAGGAAGCAGAGCCAGCCAGCACAAATACCTGGGCTCTTTTGCGGCTTACGGGGAAAAAGGATGTTGGCGCGGGAAAGCCGGATCCTGGTTTTGTAGCTTGAGGAATGGGCATTATGGCAAGGAAAAGGTGGGCTTCTTGGGGTGGGCAGGTTTGGACCATGGGACTCCGTCTTCAGAGTCCCCCAACCTTTGGGAGCCAGGGAAATGGAGAGCTATCTGTCTGTCTGTCTGTCTGTCTGCCTCTATCTATCTATCTATCTATCTATCTATCTATCTATCTATCTATCTATCTATCTATCTATCTATCTATCTATCTATCTATCTATCATTGTCTGTCTCTCTCTCTCTATCATCTATCTATCTCTTTATATTGATATCTATCATCTATCTATCTATCTATCTATCTATCTATCTATCTATCTATCTATCTATTATCGTCTCTCTCTATATATATCATCTCTATCTATCTATCTATCTATCTATCTATCTATCTATCTATCGTCTGTCTGTCTATCTATTATCGTCTGTCTCTCTATATCTATATCTATCTATCTATCTATCTATCTATCTATCTATCTATCTATCTATCTATCTATCTATCGTCTGTCTATCTATCTATCTTCTTTCTATCTATCATCTATCTATCTATCTATCTATCTATCTATCTATCTATCTATCTATGTATCTATCTATCTATCTATCTATCTATCTATCTATCGTCTGTCTATCTATCATCTGTCTGTCTGTCTGTCTGTCTGTCTGTCTGTCTGTCTATCTATCTATCTATCTATCGTCTGTCTATCTATCTATCATCTGTCTGTCTGTCTGTCTGTCTGTCTGTCTGTCTGTCTGTCTGTCTATCTATCTATCTATCTGGTATATCTCTCGTCTGTTTGTCTGTCTGTCTGTCTGTCTGTCTGTCTGTCTGTCTGTCTGTCTGTCTGTCTGTCTGTCTGTCTGTCTGTCTGTCTGTCTGTCTGTCTGTATGTATGTATGTATGTATGTATGTATGTATGTAAAATGTTGGCTAAGGCTGAGATTCTGCTCCTCTTCAAGACTAACTGCCGCAAAGGACCCTGGGAAACGTAGTCCTCTCTAAGCAATCCACGTTCTCAACTTGACAGGGGGAAGGCAGAGGGAACCACAAGCCAATTTAAAAGCAGATCTTTACTGCAAACGAAGGACTCCTATTTCCTGCCCGCTAAACGCTGAATTGTCTATTTGCAGGCCACATACACAACGGAAGAGGGGCCAGCTCAGGGACATACTGTACAAGCCCACGTGTTTCCGGATCGGCAGGATTTTCATAGAAGTGGCTGAAGAGCCGAGAGATCGAGAAAGCTCTGGAGCTATGGGCCGAATCTGGACCCCAGCTGAAGCCCCAAATGCNTTTCCTGCCCGCTAAACGCTGAATTGTCTATTTGCAGGCCACATACACAACGGAAGAGGGGCCAGCTCAGGGACATACTGTACAAGCCCACGTGTTTCCGGATCGGCAGGATTTTCATAGAAGTGGCTGAAGAGCCGAGAGATCGAGAAAGCTCTGGAGCTATGGGCCGAATCTGGACCCCAGCTGAAGCCCCAAATGCTACGGCCATCGCCGACTTTTGCAACCTTCGGACAAGCGAAGTCAACGGAGAAGCCTGATCCACTTAACAAGCGGGTTACTAACTCAACAAATGGCAGTGATTCAGTTAACAAGTGCCTCACTCAGCAACAGAAATTGGGGGCTCAGTCGTGGTTGTAAGTCACAGACTGCCTGCAGTTTAGACCAACAGAAACAAAGAGAAAGAAAAAGAGAAAGAGAGAGAAGGAAAGAAAGAGAGAGAGAAAAAGAGAGGGAGAGAAAAAAGAGAAAGAAAAAGAGAGGGAGAGAGGGGGGAGGGAGGATTTTGAGGGGTTTAAAATAGGACGAAGGCACACAAGTTGGCAGGACCCACCTCGGCTCTCCTAGGATGCCAGTTCCCACCCACCCCAAAATATCCAGGCCCGGGCCAGTACGCTGCACCTTCCTTGCATTTTGGGGCAACAGACAATGGGGAGAGGGCACTGCTTGGGGGGGGGAACTTTCTGCCAGGCCCAAAATTGGAAGAGGAAGTAAAAAAAAAAAAAGAGAGAGGCCAGGGCATCAAGGGAAGACTCTGGATAGCCTGCAGAGCCAGCCCCCCCTGCCCCCCCTACTGTAACATCCACCGAGGGGAAGCGCTGGCTGGCTGGCTGGCAGGAACGGGGCGGGCTGCAACTGGAGAGAAGAAAAGAAAGCCGGCTTGTTTATGTTGGCTGGCAGCCGCTTCCCAGCCTAATGGAAAATTTCGGCTTCGGGTGCATCAGGAACTGGGTGGCTGAGCAAGAGCACGCAAGTTATGAAAGGCTGGAAGGGGGGGGGGGGGGGGGGGGGGGGGGGGGGGGAGGGAGAGAGAGAGAGGGAGGGAGAGAGAGGAAGAGAGAAAGAAAAAGAAAAAGAGAGAGGGAAGGAGGGAGGGGGAGAGAGAGGGAGGGAGGGAGAGAGAGGGAGAGAGAAAGAAAGAAAAAAGAGAAAGAAAAAGAGGGAGAGGGAGAGAGAAAGAAAGAAAAAGAGAGGGAAGGAGGGAGGAGGAGAGAGGGAGGGAGGAGGAGAGAGGGAGAGAGAAAGAAAGAGAAAAAGAGAGGGAAGGAGGGAGGAGGAGAGAGGGAGAGAGAAAGAAAGAGAAAAAGAAAGAGGGAAGGAGGGAGGAGGAGGAGAGAGAGGGAGGGAGGGGGAGAGAGGAAGAAAGAAAGAGAAAAAGAGAGAGGGAGGGAGAACCATCTTTCAGCCTCAGCAGCTACAGTAAAAAGAGATGCTTGCCCAGCATGCCCAGGGTGCGGGGTGGGGGGAACTCTGCACGAGCCCAGGAACTAGGTAAATAAGAGGGCGAGAAACCTCAGCCGCAACCTGGGCTCCACGCAGAGAAGACCCCAAGGGCCAGGGGTTTCTTGCAGCCCCCTCCTGTCTTCGGTGGAAGAAATTCTGGGGCAAGGAGGGGGGGGATGGTCTCTTAACTCCAGCTCGCCCGGCCAATGCAGCCCCCCCCCTCGGTTAGGCTGGAGCGGGGATGGTGGGAGCCGCTGCAGGCCACGTGAAGCAGCCGTGGCAGGCAGGCGAGAGCTGTTCTTTTGGCCAGCGAAGGGGTGGATTATGTAAGGCCAGATTATACTCACCAGCTGAGAGGCCGGCTATTTATGGGGAACTGGGGGGGGGGGAGGCTGCAAGGAAAGCTCTGCAAAACCCCTAATGCACAGCCGACTTTGCCTCCGCCCTGGGTGGAGGGGCCAGCCACCCTACACCCCCAAAACAACCATCACAATAGGCCACGTCTTTCCAGCTCCTCTTAATGATCCTCAGCAGCTCCCACGGTTTCCCCCCCCTCCCACAAGCTCTGACCTTGGTTCTCCCTGGAATATGGGGAAGGGAAGACACGCCAAAGCTGGGGAGGGGATGAAACAGGGGGGAAAGGGCAAATGTCCCCCAACTGCAGGGACAGGAATCCAAACCTAACAAGGACATCGAAGAGATTAACTCCATCCTCTCTGGAGGTTTTAAGGGATAAGACAGGACAAGCATTTAACCAGGATGGAACGAGCAAAGGGTTGGACTAGAAGACCTCTGAGGTCCCCTCCTAGCCCTAGGGCTCTATGTTCTGGATTAGACCTCGATCAGAATCCGAAAAAAACTGATCAGAGTGCAATTGATAGATTGCACGCCATCCATCTTTCGAGAATGTTTTTCTGTCCTGCAGAAAAATAAATATTCTCTGTTTGCAATCTTCCATGGGGATAAAATCAAGGGGGAAAATGGGATTTGCACAAAGCTAGGATGGGGGAGGCAAGCCTGGGGCCTGAGATATTTCAAGCCCTATGGCCTCTCTCTCCCCCCCTTGATGCTGAGCTAAAACCCACATGCATGTATGTATGTGCGTGCATATCTATCTATCTATCTATCTATCTATCTATCTATCTATCTATCTATCTATCTATCTATCTATCTATCTATCTATCTATCTATCTATGTATATATATATGTATATATATATGTATGTGTGCATATCTATCTATCTATCTATCTATCTATCTATCTATCTATCTATGTATGTATGTATATATATATGTATATATATATGTATGTGTGCATATCTATCTATCTATCTATCTATCTATCTATCTATCTATGTATATATATATATGTATATATATATGTATGTGTGCATATCTATCTATCTATCTATCTATCTATCTATCTATCTATCTATCTATCTATCTAGCTAGCTAGCTAGCTAGCTAGCTAGCTATGTCTATCTATCTATCTATCTATCTATCTATGTCTATCTATCTATCTATCTATCTATGTATATATATATGTATATATATGTATGTGTGTGCATATCTATATCTATCTCTCTCTCTCTATCTCTCTATGTATATATATATATGTATGTGTGTGCATCTCTCTCTCTCTCTCTCTCTCTCTCTCTCTCTCTCTCTCTCTATCTATCTATCTATCTATCTCTATCTCTCTATGTGTATATGTGTGTACACATACATACACACACACACACATATAAAAAGCCTGCCCACCAGGAACTGGCCCGCAGCCACACAAAATGGCTTTGAAATAAGCTGGAGGTGGGGAGGGGGAGATTCTACTTTCTGTCAGATGTGCCTATTCAGAGAAATTTGATTTACAAAGCAAACATTCTCAGGCTACTTCTATCACTAGCTGCGGGCTCCTTCAGAAGTTAAAAATACTCTCTTATGCCCAGAGAGAGAGAGAGAGAGAGAGAAAGAGTAGGAAAGCAATGCATTTCGGGCTTAGAAACCGCTAATAGCATAGCAAAATACCTGGGAAGGAATTAAAAGCAACTACAGAGTTTAAGAAGTTTTTTTTTCCTCTCCCTCCCATCCCAGCAGGCTTATATGCGCCTGCTGACCGACCGGCTTTTTTGGAGACAAGTAAAAAAATATTTTCATAGAAAAATGGCAAAAGGGGAAAAAAAATCCAGCCAGCTTTGTTGCTCCTGAAAAGCCTGGTCAATAAAGCCAGCCAGGCGAAAGGGGAGTATTTTATACAATTTTGCAGGTCTGGGCCAAACCACTGAACGTGTGCCTGGCTGAGGAATTCTGGGAGTTGAAGTCCACAAGTCATCCAAGGGCCAAGTTTGAAGACCCCCTGCTCTTCACCCTCTCCATATCAAGCAGAGGAGGAAGGAGAAAAGATAAAACAACAGTTTCTCTAGGTCTAATCTAGAACCCAGAATCACTGGGCTGGAAGGGACCTCAAAGGTCTTCTAGTCCAACCCCCTGCTCAAGCCAGGCGTCTCATTCTAAGCTGGTCTAACAATGGACCTGTCTGTCCCTTAAAACCTCCAGTGATGGGAGTTCAACTAAGTTTATCTCCTGGTCATAAAATCCTCAAAGGGTGGGTTGTTTTTTTGTTGAAAACCTTGAAACATAATCACGGTGGCCACAACACAGAGGCTCTTGTTTCTTGCCCGCCTCTTGGTCGTGAATCAACTTGAGAAAAGCAGGAAGCAGGGATTAAATTATCCAGGGAAAGTCAGGGCTTACTCACCAGAACAGAGCATCTATCCAATCTGTAGCATCTCATAAAGTTCAGGCCTCAAGCATTTTTTATTTTTTTTAAAAAGGCAGGCTACTGAAAGCAGAACACCAAGTTTGCATTTTACCAAGCTCATCCCGGTTTGTTTTTTAAAAGAAGGAGGAATGGCTCAAAATCCCAGAATTCTCAGCTTGGCCAGGTCAATAACTTTCCCCGGCCGAAGCCCCCTCCAGCTTGGAGGAGGAGGAGGAGGAGGAGGAGGAGGAGAAAACGGGGGCTGGCTGACGACAGCTGCTTCCCAGCCGAGAGATGGAAAAAGCTGTCAAAATAATTTGAAAATACTCCGCTCTCGTTTCATGCAAACCTCCCTAAAGATCTGCTCACAATATACTTGGAAAGGCTGCAGGGGAAAATAGAAAAAAAACCAAAAACAAGCCAGCTTCCAAGGGCTGCTGTTTGTTTTAGTAAGCGTGCCCACTGCTTTCCTTTTGTGTGTGTGTGTGTGTGTGTGTGTGTGTGTGTGTAAGGTTCACTTCTCCAAAGCCTTGTTTTTTTCCTTCCTTCTGTCCAAAGAGAGAAAGGTCATTAAAATGCAGTGTCCTTATCCTCTCCCGAGCTCGCCCTTTATCAGCCCAGCGATGGATGACACAACACCCACCCCAAAAGGAACAACTTTACAGGAGGTGTTTCGTCCCAATGGAGAGGGGGGGGGAACGGGATGGGGGGGGAGGAGAGAGAGAATCCGTATGTCAAAGCTGCAATTAATTCTGCTCCGTGACAGCTTGGGTCATAACACGGGGGCTTCAACAAGATGCCCTTTGTACCAGGGAGGTAAAACCTCCAGGTCCGAGTTATTCAATTAAATGAAAAGCATGAGTCACAATCACAAGGACTTCCTGCCTCCATTCAGGCCAGCTAAACGACAACAGGTCGACCCCGCGCGCAGAGGCCGTCGTCCCCAAGCCGTGTTTCAGACGTCCAATAAATGCCTGCGCTTGCCACAAAAGACAAGAGAGGAGAAAAAACCTATGTTTAAAGCCGGCTTAATGTAACCCTGAACAAATCGCCACAAGAGACTTCCAGAGGCTGTCAGACCAGTCACTAGTGGACCTAGGCTAATTCCAAACACCCAGGAATCTCCTGCC
>NW_015389732.1:28547-30087 GCF_001527695.2 Protobothrops mucrosquamatus | reverse complement strand
TAGATAGATAGAGAGATAGATAGATAGATAGATAGAGAGAGAGAGAGAGAGAGAGAGAGAGAGAGAGAGATGAAAGGTAGGTAGGTAGGTAGAGATAGATTAGATATAGATAGATAGATAGACAGACAGACAGACAGACAGACAGACAGACAGACAGGAGAGAAATGAAAGGTAGGCAGATAGATAGATAGATAGATAGATAGAGAGATAGAGAGAGAGAGAGAGAGAGAGAGAGATGAAAGGTAGGTAGGTAGGTAGAGATAGATAGATAGGAAGGAAGGAAGGAAGGAAGGAAGGAAGGAAGGAAGGAAGGAAGGAAGGAAGGAAGGAAGGAAGGAGAGAAATGAAAGGTATGCATAGATGGATAGATGGATGGATGGATAGATAGATAGATAGATAGATAGATAGATAGATAGATAGAAAGGAGAGAAATGAAAGGTATAGATAGATAGATAGATAGATAGATAGATAGATAGATAGATAGATAGATAGATAGATAGATAGATAGATAGATAGATAGATAGATAGATAGATAGAGAAATGAAAGGTAGGCAGACAGACAGACAGACAGATAAATCTTTATTGTCATTTTTTACTGTGGGCACAATGGCACTCATTAAAAATGAAATTCAGTCGCTTGCTCTCAAAGTGTACACACACATTTGCTCTCAAAGTGTAACACACATTTAAACATGCTGCACACACAACATACGCATAGACCTACACCCTTACATATAAGCAACATATGAATATTAATCCCTGTCCATCTTAAATACATACATAACGAGGGGAGGAAGCTTCAGAGGTCACCAGGTTAATACTTAATATTTAGGGGAGGAAACATCTACCCAACCCAGACCCCCCTTTCCCCTGAGGTGCAGCTAAAATAGCTTTCAACATTGCTGTCCTTTAAGTCACCCCTCCCTCCTCCCTCCCTCCCCCTCCTCTGGGTTTGCCAAACGCTTGATTATGACTCTGTTTCCACTTCTGACCCAGGGATTGATCCCAGAAGTTTGGGGAGGGACAGACTTCCCGACAACCGACAGATCTGAAACTCCGGATGGTGTTACAAAAGCAGACCCAATTCCCAAAATTAGTCCCGAGGCCCATCGAGGGTTAAAAAGGCTTCTCCGTCACAGCAAATGGGAGGAATGCAGAAAGGCATTTTAGGAAGAGAGAGGTGTGTGTGTGTGTGTGTGTGTGAAAGCCAAGTTATGTAAAGTCTGGGGATACTCACCGTCTCCTTATTGGGGAGCAATTCTTTCCGGATCCTGAAAAAGTTCTTGCCGTACTGCCGGAGGCCTTTAATGAACCTCTTCTGTGTTAACAAAAAAAAATAAAAAAAATAAAAATAGCAAGTCAGTGGGGCCTGGAACGATATGAGTGGAGGAGTCTTTTCAATCCTACAAAAAAGGGAATCCGAGGTTCAAAAGCTGCAGAAAAAGACATTAATATACCTTCCCCGCTCCTCCTCCGGGCAACTATTTTCCAGGTTTGGCCCTGAAATTATTTTTAAAAGGTTTGTAAAAAAAAAAAAAAA
>NW_015389732.1:23092-25987 GCF_001527695.2 Protobothrops mucrosquamatus | reverse complement strand
AGCTTGACAACTTTAAGACTTGTGGACTTCAGCTCCCAGAATTCCTCAGCCAGCTGGGAGCTGAAGTCCACAAGTCTTAAAGTTGTCAAGCTTGCAGACCCCTGCACTAGATCAAACTGGCTTTGTTTTTTTAAATAATAATAACAACAACACCACCATTGGCACTGACAAATTCACCAGTAGTCAATACCATCAAACATCCACATCTGCCTATCCCAGGTCCTTGGGAAGGACTCAATAGGTAGACAAAAATGCCATACTGGCTGAGTATGTGATGATCAATAATAATAATAATAATAATAATAATAATAATAATAATAATAATAATAATAATAATAATAATAATAATAATAATAATAATAATAGTTGTTGTTGTTGTTGTTGTTGTTGTTGTTTTGTTGTTTATTTTTATTTTTTATTATTATTATTACACCTGACCCCCATCCTGATTTCTCCCAAAGGTTGCCTGAGCTGTAAACCAACCCCTGGCTAGGTCTGGCAGGGGAAGCTGAACCACAAACCAACAAAGTCAAGACAAACTAAGTTAAGCTTTAGGGCAGGGGTCTCCAAACGTGGCCCTTTTATGACTTGTGGACTTCAACTCCCAGAATTCCTCAGCCAGCCACACTGGCTGAGGAATTCTGGGAGTTGAAGTCCGCAAGTTAAGCTTTAGGGCAGGGGTCTTCAAACGTGGCCCTTTTATGACTTGTGGACTTCAACTCCCAGAATTCCTCAGCCAGGCATGCCTGGCTGAGGAATCCTGGGAGTTGAAGTCCACAAGTCATAAAAGGGCCACGTTTGAAGACCCCTGCTTTAGGGGGTGCTGTGAAGGAAGCAGCTCAATCCACCCCTGATCCGGTTAATGAGGCTGTGGGAAACCTTGAGGTGTGTTTGTGGCTTTTGACATGTAGCATACATGTTCACATCAAGCAAATCAGGGTTTGTGGGCCAGGCCTCTTGGTGTGTGTGGGGGGGTCATCCTTCCCATTAAGAAACTGGATTTGACTGGGCTCACCTCTCTGGAAACCAAAGGCATTGTTTCTCCCAGGCCAGCTCACCCACTCCTTGCAATGGGCTACTTTTAAATCAGAGGTGTCCAGCCTTGGCCACTTTTAAGATTCGTGGACTTCAACTCCCAGAATTCCCCAGCCAGCCAGCCAGAATTCTGGGAGTTGAAGTCCACAGGTCTTAACAGTGGCCAAGGTTGGACACCCCTGTCTTAAAAGGGAGATTGCATCTTGCTTAAGTCTGCAGTTCCTTTGCTGCCTCAATATCAGGGCATAAGGGGGGGGGCAACCACCCTCTTAAGGGGGGGGGTGTCCTTGGCCTATTGACCAGTCACAAGTCACCAAATTCAAGAGTCGGTGGTCCAAAACACGAGAGGATCAATTCAATCCGAAGATCCTACAGGCGTCATTTGATGGATCCTTACAGCGGAAGACTTTATACTACATAAACAGCCCAACTGCTATTCTTAATTTTATCGCTCAGCATTTTTATGAGATTCTCCCAACTCTTTCCTCTATATCTAGCTGGGTTTCTGGGACTTTTTTTCTTCTTCTTCTTTCCTCTGGACTTCCCACCTCTTGTTTAGAATTAAGGGGCATCCCTCAGCACACCCACTAATTTTTAATTCTCTCCTAAAAGGTCTGAATGGTTTTCTATTTCAAGAGACCTGGGGTAAACAAAAAAAAACAAAAAACTACACAGATAAGACCAAAGTGCCACAAAAAAATAAAATAAAGAAAACAACGTTCAAGTTAAGTAACCCTGCAGTCTTTACTGCAGTAAGAACTCGTTTAAAAACCATCAATTTAACTAAGTGGCTACAGTCAATTGAATAATAATAATAAAACTAAAAAAAAGACACCAAAAGAATCGTGTTATTATTGCAGACTTGGTAGATTATCCCAAACGCTGGTGCATGTTTCAGGGCAGGGGGGAAATGTTTAATAGTGGTGGTTTAATCACAGCTTACAATAATTCATTTTATGTCTGATTAGCCGGGGTGGGTCTGCAACACAAGATTGCAGCGCAAAGGGTTGTGATAAGGATTCAGGCGCGCTCCCTTTGAATCCCCTTTCACATCTTCTCTGAACTCTTTCTGGGGGGTCTCTCTTTAGCATATGCCCCCCTCCCAAGGGGGCTGCCTTCTCCTCCAATCTATTGATTTGGCACCTGCGGCTTCACCATCTCTCAACACCCCATCCCACCCCCACAGATGAGGTGGGGGGGTGTTTCTCCTGCCTTGCTGCCCCACAGTTAGATGAATTTCCACAGCCCACGGTGGTGCCTGATTTGGATATTTAAAATACTAACTTGAGACCCCGGATGTTTGCTTCTGCTTTGAGAAGAAAAAAACAACAACAACCAACTTTAAAAATAACTTTTTAAACAGACATCGCTGTTCTGGGCTCCCCGCAGGGGGCCCCCCCTTCCCAAATTCCACATCCTGTAATTAAATGGGTTTGCAACCTTTGGGGAATAACTTTTATCTGGACCCAACTTGAGCAGGGGAGAAGCTTAGAATAACACAACATGGGAGGATTTTTAATCTTGTGGCCCGCCGATGGTTGACAGCCCTGCCCAAAGCGGGACCCAGGAAATGGACCGGAAATGGGAGCAAAGCACGCACAAAAAGGCAATGAAATTCTCTACCTTTTCCAGCAGGCACCCCCAAACAAAGGAAGCCCTTAATTATTTTGCAAAAGGAGGAGAGGCACACAAACGACGCCCCCCCACGAACACACACACACACACACACACTTGTCTTGCAAATCTGCTTCTTCCTCTGGAGACCTTTAACCTCTTATTTATAACCCCGAATGTCTTTTTATTCTAAGCAGGGCCGAGGTAGATTTATGGGGGTCTATTTCTAAAGACTGGGGGGGGGGG
>NW_015389732.1:16559-20607 GCF_001527695.2 Protobothrops mucrosquamatus | reverse complement strand
GGGAGGGGAATGCTTCGATCCTGTGCAATGGGGGGGGGGGAGAAACTTCAGAGGTTTTCAGAGTTGTCATCGTAAGAAGACATGAGGGGAGGAAGATGGCCAAGTAAGAAGATATGAGAAATAAATAAATGAAGAAATGAAGAAGGAAGGAAGGAAGGAAGGAAGGAAGGAAAGAAAGAGAAAGAAAGAAAGAAAGAAAGAAAGAAAGAGAAAGAAGGAGGGAAGGAAGGAAGGAAGGAAGGAAGGAAGGAAGGGAAGGAAGGAGGGAGGAAGAAAAGAAAGATTGAAAGAAAGAAAAAGAGGGAGGGAAGGAAGGAAGGAAGGAAGGGAGAGGGAGGGAGGAAAGGAAAGAAGGGAGAGGAAGGAGGGAAAGAAAGAAAGAAAGAAAGAAAGAAAGAAAGAAAGAAAGAAAGAGAAAGAGGGAGGGAAGGAAGGAAGGAAGGAAGGAAGGAGGAAGAAAAGATTGAAAGAAAGAAAGAAAGAGAAAGAGGGAGGGAAGGAAGGAAGGAAGGGAGAGGGAGGAAAGAAAAGAAGGGAGAGGAAGGAGGGAAAGAAGAAAGAAAGAAAGAAAGAAAGAAAGAAAGAAAGAAAGAAAGAAAGAAAGAAAGAAAGAAAGAAAGAAAGAAAGAAAGTAAGCAAGCTCCTTCTAATTTTTTAGTTGGTTGGTATACTGGTGTAATGGTTAAGGCAGCAAACTAGGAACTGGGAGAGCCCGAGTTCCAATCCTACCTTAGGCACAAAGCCAAAGTGAGCAACCTTAGGCCAGCCCCTCTCTCTCTGTCAGCCCTAGGAAAGAGGCCAAGACTGACTGGGGAATTCTGGGAGTTGAAGTCCCCAGGCCTGAAAAGTCACCGAGGTTGGATCCCCATCTCCCTCCCCCCCCCCAGCGCTACAGCATCGCAGCAAGTCATGGGAAAGCTATTTTTTACCCAAGTTGCAAGGTTATCCCCTGGGCAAGGCACCCGAACGAGGAATGTCCCAGCCAGATGGACCCTCTCCAGCGATGTGCTTTGGCCCCATGCAACCCCACACAAAGCCCCCCCACACAGCCTCTTTGATCCCCAAAGGCAGAGAGCCTTTAATCTTCCTCTCCAACAGCTGACCCGGATTACAGACTCTCCCGCATCCCCACAGACGCATCTGCCCCGGCCCAGCCAAGGCCACCGCCGCCACCGAGCCTTGCATTTCCTGCCAGCTTCGGCCGGCCATCCATCACCCGTCAACCTTGTGCGGTGGCTCCGGCCCCGGGTTGCCAGGCAACAGCGCCAGGGGAAATCGGAGAAGCGCTGGCAAGCAGCCAAGAGGCTGCAAACCGGAGCGCCTCTCTCTTGGCCAAGCGGGGAGAAACACGAACCCAGAGCCCGAGCNATTATTTTGCAAAAGGAGGAGAGGCACACAAACGACGCCCCCCCACGAACACACACACACACACACACACTTGTCTTGCAAATCTGCTTCTTCCTCTGGAGACCTTTAACCTCTTATTTATAACCCCGAATGTCTTTTTATTCTAAGCAGGGCCGAGGTAGATTTATGGGGGTCTATTTCTAAAGACTGGGGGGGGGGGGACAGGCAAAGGGGTCTCTTTTGGAACGTGGCACAGCTGGGGATAACGCTCCCCCCGTTTATAAAAAAAACGTGGCGTGAAGACCTTTGAAGGCATTCAAACGTGGGGTCAGCGCTGTGCCAAAAGCCCCAGTTGCCATGGCTATGGACGGGTGTGTGTGTGTGTGTGTGTGAACGCAGCCGAAGGGGTTTGGTGGTCTCCCTCTCCCGGTGCCGATGTGCCTTTGCGTTGCCACTGCAAAGACATAATTTATGAGGTTCTCTGGTGTCCCTGCCACAATGTGTAAACAGGAGGCGGGTGGCTATAAATAACTGAGCAGGGGCTCGGAGAAAAAGCACGCCAGCCTTTTGCATATGTGCGGGCTCGCAGGGACCCTCCCCCCCCTTCCCCACCTTGTATTTTATCTCCCGAAACAAATAGTGTGACAAGATACACAAAGTCATTATGTTCTGACTAACGGGGCTCAGATGGCGCGTTTATCAAGGTGGCAAAAACCGGGAGAAAGCTAGCGGCGGTGGCGGCAGCCAAGGACTGCAACTGGGGGCCCTGGAAATCGGTGTTTGTGCTTGTGCGGTGTTTGTGTGTGCCATTTTGTTCCCTCCCAGATGCTCTCCCAGCCTTGGCGCAACCAGCAGCTGAAGCCAGGCGGCCCTCGCTTGAGCTCATGGGCCGTGCCGTAGCTGTAAACATTGATTTTGGGTTAGTTTGGGCCGAGAAGGTTGTGTGAACACAACTACACAGCCGTTGGGATGCTGGAGAAGGGCTTTCTTTTTAGGAGAGCCCTCCAGTCTGGGGGTGACTTTAAGACCCGGTCATGTATCTTACGGCCACTCTTGGGGCTTCTGTTACCCTGCCCAGAACTGTATAAAAAAAGGAAATTAAGAGGACTGACTATGCAAAACCTGGATTGCCGTTAGCTGACTGTGTGAACCAGGGCACCCAATTTAGGAGGAAGCACGTGGGGGAAAATATGTGTATGTTCCCGCATGCTTGTGCTTGTCGGAAGATCACAAAAGGGGGGGACAGCAACCATCATAAATATGAACCAGTCACCAAGCATCCAAATTTTTCGATCTCGTGACCACAGGGATGCTGGAACGGTCCTTAAGCGTGGGAAGCAGTCGTAAGTCACCTTTTTCCAGTGCCGTTGTGACTTCGAACCGTCGCTAAACGAAGGGCCCGATGTGAAGATAAAGATGTGTTGGCCTCTGCAGCATCTTTCTGTTCCTGAAACAGTTTAATTGTGGACACGAGGACCGGATTTTTCCCAGTCCTGCTGTGTCTGCAGCAAAAGGGGTTGCAACTCCGGAGACCACGAGATTACAGATAGCTCGCGGCTTACTGCCCGTTCATTTAGTGACCGTTTGGAGTTATGACGGCGCTGAAAAAAGTGCCTTAGGACCGTTTAACTCAGATGCTTGGCAACGGGTTCGTACTTACGACGATGGCAATGTCCCGGGGTCATGTGATCCCTTTTTGTGACTGTTGCGGCCGTAAGGCGAGGACTACCTGCATAAGAAAAGGAAGGACGTGCTTCTTCAGGTTGTGTGAGAATTTGTGAGGATGAAGGCCAGCCCATGGACATCCCCACCTACTCCTTCTGAGACCAGCTGCATCTATTTATTTCCTCATTTCTGTCCTTCCGAGGTCGGTAAAATGAGGACCCAGATTGTTGGGTAAATCTGTAAATCACTTAGAGAGGGCTGTAAAGCCCTGTGAAGCGATACATAAGTCCAAGGGCTATTGCTATTTTTTTACTGGGTTTATATGTTCTAGTTCCACTGCTACAAAATATGAGCCCTGGTGGCGCAGTGGCCAGAATGCAGCACTGCAGGCTGACTCTGCTCGCTGCCGGAAGTTCGATCCTGACCAGCTCAAGGTTGACTCGGCCTTCCATCCTTCCGAGGTCGGTAAAAGGAGAACCCAGATTGTTGGGGGGCCCATACACTGGCTCTGTCAACTGCTTAGAGAGGGCTGTAAAGCACGACAAAGTAAGTATATAAGGGCTATTGCTAAATAAAGAACCGCTGAATAGTTGGCAGCTGTAAAGTTCAACCGTCTCCCAAAGGCCAAACTATCAAGAGCCGAGTGACGGCCACGGATCAGGCTGGAAAAAAAAAGAAAAGATGCAGAGGTTTTTTGAGCAAGGCAAGGCTTTGGGATGGATGCGAAGGGGTTTTTAAACCGGCCAGTGACATCACCACGCCAGGCTGGACAGGAAGCGGGCGGCCACCAGGCACGCATGAGATAAGAGCCACCCCGAGGATGCTTGGGATGCTGGTGCCCAGCTAGTCCTGCACGGACACAGTGGGAGGGGAATGCTTCGATCCTGTGCAATGGGGGGGGGGGAGAAACTTCAGAGGTTTTCAGAGTTGTCATCGTAAGAAGACATGAGGGGAGGAAGATGGCCAAGTAAGAAGATATGAGAAATAAATAAATGAAGAAATGAAGAAGGAAGGAAGGAAGGAAGGAAGGAAGGAA
>NW_015389732.1:7318-15489 GCF_001527695.2 Protobothrops mucrosquamatus | reverse complement strand
GCCACCGAGCCTTGCATTTCCTGCCAGCTTCGGCCGGCCATCCATCACCCGTCAACCTTGTGCGGTGGCTCCGGCCCCGGGTTGCCAGGCAACAGCGCCAGGGGAAATCGGAGAAGCGCTGGCAAGCAGCCAAGAGGCTGCAAACCGGAGCGCCTCTCTCTTGGCCAAGCGGGGAGAAACACGAACCCAGAGCCCGAGCGAGGGTCCCCAAAAAAGCGAGGCCGTGCTTTTCACGCCCGGGGGACACCAGAGGAGCACCCACCAGTCTAGAGTGGGGCGATGAAACCGGTGAAAAGGGGGGATCTTGTTCCCTGTCTTTTAAAACGCGGAGACGTGGAAGAGGATTGTGGAGACAGGCCGGGACTCTAAGGGAGGGAACAATGGGGGGTGGGTGGGCAGAGAGAACAGGGGGGGAAGTACCCCGATAATACAGCGGGCTAATTAAGGGAAAGGAGGAAGGAATGTTCTTGGCTGCGAGACAGAAGTGGCTGGCTTCCTTGTCTAGCGGTGGGATCTCCAGGTGGCCTCCCATCCTGGCAACAACTAGCTTTTCCCACATCAGTTAGCCCAGCACAGTTCTAGGCTGCATTAATAGAGGGATAGAGTCAAGATCATGTGAAGCGTTGATACTACTTTACAATGCCTTGGTAAGGCCACACTTGGAATACTGGATCCGGTTTTGGTCACCACGATGTAAAAAAGATGCTGAGACTCTGGAAAGAGTGCAGAGAAGAGCAACAAAGATGATTAGGGGACTGGAGGCTAAAACATATAAGGAACGGCTGCTGGAATTGGGTATGTCTAATTTAATGAAGAGAAGGACGAGGGGGGACATGATAGCAGAGTTCCAGTATCTCAGGGGCTGCCCCAAAGAAGAGGGAGTCAAGCTATTCTCCAAAGCGCCTGAAGGCAGGACAAGAAGCAACGGGTGGAAACTAATCAAGGAGAGAAGCAACCTGGAAGTAAAGAGAGATGTCCTGACAGTTAGAACAATTAACCAGTGGAACAACCTGCCCCCAGAAGCTCCAACGCTGGAAGTTTTTAAGAAGAGACTGGACAGCTATTTGTCTGAAATGGTATAGGGTTTCCTGCCTGAGCAGGGGGTTGGACTAGAAGACCTCCAAGGTTCCTTATTCTATTCTATTCTATTCTATTCTATTCTATTCTATTCTATTCTATTCTATTCTATTCTATTCTATTCTATTCTATTCTATTCTATTCATCATGTTGGCAAAGAGCTGCTCTCGCCCTGCTCTTTTTAAGGATTTAATTCAGGTTGCAACTTTACGCAGCTACTTCCCTGGGAGTAAACACAACTGAATGTGGTTAGGGTCTGTGGGCTGTGGGCAGCTTTATGAGACCACCCTGAGACCCCCCCCTCCTTGGGAGCTGCCAAAGGCCAGGAATTAATACTCATACGCCTTACAAGGTGGCATCTGAGGATAACCCCAGAGCAATCAAGATTTACACAGATAAGATTAACAGATTAAGACAAGAAGGGCATTGTTTGTTTGCTTCTTGATTCCTCTCCCCACCACTCATCAAAAAGAAAAAAGAAAAAAGCCTGACCCAACTTTTGCACAGTTCCCTCTGTTGAATCGCCTAGGAATAAATTTTTAACACCCCAGAAACGAGCCAGGAAATGGCTGCTTAAAAGCCACCTGACAAGGGACGGAGATGGAGATAGCAAAAGTCCATTTGCTCTCAAATCCCATTCATATCAATTTCTCCACCCACCCACCCCAAAAATATTTTCCCCCTGGCTCAGCAGTCTGAGAATATGCGAAAGCCGAGCTCCATTAAAGTTGCTGAATGCAGGAAAATAATCCATGCCTGATGAAGTTTTAAAACAAAACAAAACAGAAAAAAACAGAAATCTTTTAAATCTTTTCTAAGCACGAAAGAAGCACACACACAGACACAGACACAGACACAGACACACACACACACACAACTCCGTGCTTAATTTGGAGCTATCCGGTGTCCACGCCAGCAAACCCTCTCCAGCACACTGCAGTTATCCAAGAGGCCGCCAAGGTCTTCTACCGTGACTTGACGGTCAAGCCGTTGGAAAATAAAATCGGATAAGATTTATTTTTATTTTTTTTAAAAAAGATGATATATTAGATCACATCGCTCTGTGGGTTTTATGTTCCCGTAAACCGGATTAGCGCTCCCGTATGCAGAGATGTTTTGATCCTCAGAGCTGGATGGAAGCTTCAAAAGGAGAGTTACAGAAGCAGAGGAAAGAATGAGGAAGCTGGAGAAAATGGTAAAAATAGAAGCTGGAGGAATAAGAAATTTGTGTGGAGGAGGAGGAGGAGGAGGAGGAGGAGGAGGAGGAGGAGAGGAATCACCAGATCCATGGGTAGCTTTACAACTGTTTGGCTACTTGGTTAACCACCAGAAATGCTATACTTCAGGATGGGGACCATCGGCATTCAAAACAGTTCACAGACAACTTAGGGATGTTGACTGTAAGCCTTGGGGACGCCGCAGGAGTTTTGCTCGGGAAGAAAACCACGGGATGCGATCCAAATCTCGGCAGCCAGTGGAAGGAAATAAACCTGTGGTCCTTGAGCAAAATCCACAGTAAAATACAGCAAAATCAAAATAAGGAGCTCCTTCTTATAACCCAACTTAGTGTGCGTTTAAAAAAAAAAACAAAAAACGGAACTGCTCCCAAGAGAAATGTATAAAAGAACTCTGTTGGACACAAAAGTGGAAAACATCGATGGGACGACAAGTTGCGGCTGATTTTTCTCGGCTTAATCCGAGCATCTGAGCCCTAAGACAGGACTTGTCCCCACCTTCAGAACTCCGTTCCTCTTTCGAGCTTCTTTACTCGGTCGACCTCCTCTGCAACTCACCAGTTCCTCGGGCCCTTAAGAGGGCCTGCTCAGACAAGACCGGCCTCGCTCTGCTCTCGTGGGCCGGAGAGAAGCTCATTTCCAAAACACATCTCGAAATGGAAGCGCCAGAGGGGTGGGGGGAAGAGAGAGAGAAAAAAATATGCTGTCAATATGCCTCTTCTCCAACCGGTTTTGCACGCCTCCCTGACTCCAATTCATAACTGGAACGTGGGATTGGAGAGGCTGAAATTATCCCGAGAGCCAGCCGAGAGGAAAAGCGTGGGAGGGGGCTCGCTGGCTGTTCTAAATGCATAAGCTGCGGCGTGACCAATATCACCCAACGGAGCCCATAAAGCAGGATGATCCTCAGCAAGGAGGTGGGATGTCCACGGATACCCAGCAGCCAAGAAGCTAAATTGAGCAGGACAGCACCGAGATCTGGATCCGAAGAGGAAAACAAAAATATTAGCTGCCTGTAGGACCTCATGAGGTCCAAAGTTGACCAGCATCTTCTCCATTGTCCGATTTCTTGGAACCCCCTCCTGTGCTCCACACTTTTCATGAGGCCAGATAAGTTTGTTCAGGAGAACATCCTAGGAATCTGAGGAGGATGGGTTGGAAGGTTGCAGCTTTTCATATCCACTTTCGGAACCACCCTACAGCCGCCGCCAAAGAGGGAAGTAGTGACGAAGGTAGAAGCGACCGCTGTTCGGATGTAGGGGGAGGCGCAAGAACCTCTGGAGTGTAAGTTGGCCTAGCAGCAATGACTAGGATCGAGGCAATGGGTAGGCTGAGTAATTCTCGGAACCCTCCCAGTTCTTTACTAAATTGGAGCTCCACTCTAGTCCCCTGGGATTCAAATAATTTTAACAACTGGTTCTGCTCGTCGCCATCCCTGGCACGACACGCCTCGCGTATTCGTCATCGCTGCGTTGACGTCACCAACACGACGTACATCGCATTGACGTCATCACCGGGTGCACAACACCCATCGCATTGACATCATCACCGGCGCGTCGCATTGACGTCATCACCAGCACGATGTGCGTCGCATTGATGTCATCATCGGCACAACGCCTGTCGCATTGACGTCATCACCAGCACGACACGCGTCAGATTGATCTCATCGGCACGACGCGTGTTGCATTAGCATTGTTACTGGCACGATGCGTGTTGCACTGACATTATCAGCGCAACACGCGTCATATTGACCTCACCACTGGCGTGACATGCAGCGTCACCAGCACGACGCGCCTCACAGATTTATCGTAACCGGTTCGCAGAACTCAACAAAAAGTTAGGGATTGGTTCTGCCGAACCGGTGCGAATCGGCTGAATCCCACCATTGGATGAGACTGTTAACCAGAAACCAACTTAAACCTCTAAAGCCAAATAACTGAGCGGGGGGGGGGGGGGGGGGGGGGGGGGGGGGGGGGGGGGGGAAGGCAAGCCAGGATGGATGGAGAGCTTCCTTCACCTGCTCTGTGGGAAAAAAACTCATTTTTCAGAGCTACTGAATATGGATCTCCATGAACGAAGCAAAGTGAGCCCAAACAGGGCTTTCTTTGAAGTATAGGTTTAAAAAAAAAATTAATGCTATGGCAGGGGATGTTAAAAAAGAAAAAAAAAGAAAGACAAATGGCTTGTTGTCAGGCAGGCTCAGATCAAAGGTTGGGATCCACCAGATGAAATGAAATAGAAATTGTGCATTACAACGGCAGAGTCCAAGGACACAAGAACGCTGGGGAGTTATTTTTTTTTTCCTCTCTGGGAGGAAAAAAAAAATGAAATCGGGGCGCCCCACCTGTTTGGGGAATCAGAAGGACGGAGACTCAACGCAAAGCCCTTTTTTGCTCAGCGTAAAGGATCCGAGGATTTAAGGACTAGTAAAAAAAGAAAAAACCAACAACAAAAAAAACAACCCTCCAGCTTTTCCTACATTAAAAATTAGAAGTTCTTAACCGGAGAGAATAGCTTCTTATTTCGAGAGAGACATAATTATAATGGGCTCTCATCCTTTCAAAGCCAGTTAAGGAGTGTAATCTCTTTTCTCGGCAACATTTAAACGCCCTGTTTATTCCTCGTGCTGGGAAGCCTATTACCAGAATGACTTCCTTAATAATAATAATATGTGGGTCCACTTGCACAAAAGCAGATATCCGTTGCCTTTCAGAGCACTCTTTAACAAAAGCTGTGTTTCTGGGAGCTGTAGGGACAAGGAAAAAGGAT
This sequence comes from Protobothrops mucrosquamatus, assembly GCF_001527695.2. Classification (NCBI taxonomy): domain Eukaryota; kingdom Metazoa; phylum Chordata; class Lepidosauria; order Squamata; family Viperidae; genus Protobothrops; species Protobothrops mucrosquamatus. Next base: position 10,408 of record NW_015389732.1, on the reverse strand, counting down.
CCTGGCTTTTTTCTAGCCAATGCCCCAAATGCACGCACAAAAGACACCCAGGGACTGTGCAGAAAACTGTGTCCTATAAATTCTAGTTAGCAGCTGAAGAAATAGCCACGAATCTCTCTGGGCAGGCCTAGAACTCAGCACCTCCATTTTCAGGAATGGGGATTTTCCACAGGTAGCCCTTGACTTAACCACCGTTCATTTAACGATCCTTCGGCGCTGAAAAAAGCGACTTATGACCGTTTTCACACACACCGTGGTCATGTGATCGAAATGACAGGCACTTGGAAACTGGCATGTACTTATGACGGTTGCAAGGTCGTGTGATCGCCATTTGTAAGCTTCCCGGCTGGCGTCCGACAGGCAAACTCAACGGGGGAAGTTGGATTCCTTAATGACTCTATGGTCAACTGCATGATTTGTTTTAACAACGGTGGCAAAAAAAACCTGCAACTGCAAGAAAAAAAATCCTAGCACGGCTTCGTCCCGATCTTTCCCAGAATGCCCTATGTACACGGTCTGTCTGCGGCACAGAGGGCCCGCAGTTTTCCCAGGCTGTCAACCTTCATCCTTCTCAGCTGAGCTGTCCGTGGACACGGCCCTGAGCTGAGATCTCATCCATCAAACAAACATGGTTAACTTCCAAGGCTGTTTCCAGACGAGTCCTTCTCTGTGCTTAAACACCCCTCTTCCCATGAATGATTCTGACTTTCCCCCCCTCTCAGGAAGGGACCTACATGCCCAGGGCTGGAGGCCATGAGGTCTGACCCACAGGCCCGCAAGGGGAGAGCAGAAGAGGTGGGGGGAAGGAGCTTATAATTGCCTGGAGACCCCAAAAGTATACATTAGAGACCTGACGGGGTCTAATAAAGGAAAATATTTGCAGCTCAGGGCTGACACGAGGGGTCCTTGGCACTCTCTGAGCTGGCTTGTTTTCTTGCAGACGTTTCGTTACCAAACTAGGTAGCGTAATCAGCGCATCACGTTACCTAGTTTGGGTAATGAAAGGTCTGCAAGGAAACAAGCCAGCTCAGAGAGCACCAAGGACCCCTTAGATCATGGTCTGTTCAGGCTTGCTAGCTACAATATCACCAAGGCCTCCAGTGCTGCGTCCTTCAAAGAGTACAGATCCTCTACTCGTAATGGAGGAAGACATGTAAGGGCACTAAATGTGAGCGTGTAGGCCTGTAGTAACCTCTATAATCCCAGATGTGACATTCCCAGCAGTGGGTGCGGGACAAGATTCCTTTAAGTCGAGCCTGGAGACTGACATCCTTGGTGCATTTCATGCTCAGATCCCTGGAATCTTGCAAGGGGAAAGACCAAGAACGGGAGCTACTGAAACTCGCCCGGAGAGCAAAAAAACAGAACAAAACATAAAAAAAAAAACCCCACCGCCTCTTTTTCTTCAGCGTCCTGCTATCTGCGCTGCAGGTTTGTTTAAGTTTCGTGTTTTTGAAGCGGCACGTTCAGTGTTTCTGTACACAGAAGGAACGCGATGTGCTTTCCTTGCGCGCCCAGCCAGCTAAAACAAACTTAGCCATGTTGCTAAGAAACTACAAAGGATTCTGGGATTGGCCCCCTTTGTGGATGGAGTAAATTGCTGGGGGGGGAGGGGGGAGGAGAGAGAAAACAAATCCTGCTCTTCCGCATTTTTCATCTGAGATGGAGAAATCCATGGCTGAAGGCCGAAAAAGCCCAAGCAATCTCAGTTAAATAGAAAGATAGATAGATGGATGGATGGATGGATGGGAGGGAGGGAGGGAGGGAGGGAGGGGGGAGGGAAGGAAGGAAGGAAGGAAGAAAGAAAGAGAGAGAGAAAGAAAGAAAGAAAGAAAGAAAGAAAGAAAGAAAGAAAGAAAGAGAAAAAGGAAGGAAGGAAGAGAGAAAAAGGGAGGAAGGAATGGAAGGGAAGGAAGGAGGGAAGGAAGGAAGGAAGAAAGAAAAAGGAAGGAAGGGAGGAAGGAAGGGAGGAGGGAAGGAAAGAAAGGAAGGAAGGAAGGAAGGAAGGAAGGAAGAAAGAAAGAAAGAAAGAAAGAAAGAAAGAAAGAAAGAAAGAAAGAAAGAAAGAAAGAAAGAAAGAAAGAAAGAAAGAAAGAAAGAAAGAAAGAAAGAAAGAAAGAAAGAAAGAAAGAAATGCAGGCTTGGAAGCCAGATGCAATGTGTTGCTCGAACAATCAAACTCTGCAAACGTGGATTAATCTTGCGAGGAGAGGATCCACTACTCTCAGCCGAAAAGGGGAAAAAAGTGAGGCCTGCTTTTTTTCTCTCTGCACGTGCCCAAATGCACGGGCGACAAAAAAGGCAGCCGAGTTCAAACTCAAGAGGGCTTCGTTCTTTGGATGGGGCAAGCAAAGACGGAAGGAAGCGGCGTTTTGCCTCTGGATTGCCAATGGAAGCCGAGCCCTTTCGGAACAGGGAATTTCACTCCTCCAACTAAGGATTTGATTTCAAGGACGCTAAAAATATTCCGCAGGGCCAGAAAGTAGCCCCCCCCTCAAAAAAAAAAAAGTTGCAAGGGAAGATTGAGTCCCGACAACTTGAAGGCAAACAAGCCAAGAGCAACGGATGGAAACTAACCAAGGAGAGAAGCAACCTAGAACTAAGGAGGAATTTCCCAACGATGAGAACAATTAACCAGCGGAACAACCTGCCTCCAGAAGTTGTGAATGCTCCAACGCTGGAGGTTTTTAAGAAGAGACTGGACAGCCACTTGTCTGAAACGGCGTAGGGCAGGGGTAGGCAACCTCGGCTCTTTTATGACTCGTGGACTTCAACTCCCAGAATTCCTGAGTCAGCACTGCTGGTTCAGGGATTCTGGGTATCGAAGTCCACAAGACGTAAAAGAGCCTACCCCCGGGTATAGGATCTCCCACCCGAGCAAGGGGTTGGACTAGAAGACCTCCGAGGCCCCTGCCAACTCTTATTATTCTATGGTCTGTCCCTGAGGTGCCCCTGCGTAATTCCTGCTCTGCTCCATCCGCCACCCCACCTTTTACATCTTCTCTGCTGCTGCTGTGGCAAAATTAAAAAAAAAAAAACCTTCCCTGCGGATCCCTTGGTAGATCCACCCTGTGGAAGCCGAGAAACCTG
>NW_015389732.1:0-3916 GCF_001527695.2 Protobothrops mucrosquamatus | reverse complement strand
CCGTTCTTCGTAGCCCCCTAATCATCTTTGATGCTCTTCTCTGCACTCTTTCCAAGTGTCAACATCTTTTTTTTACATTGTGGTGACCAAAACTGGATGCAGCAGGACAAGAAGCAATGGGTGGAAACTAACCAAGGAGAGAAGCAACCTAGAACTAAGGAGAAACTTCCTGACAGTTAGAACAATTAACCAGCGGAACCACCTGCCTCCAGAAGCGGTGAATGTGCCAACATTGGAAGTTTTTAAGAAGAAACTGGACAGCCATTTGTCCGAAATGGTATAAGGTTTCCTGCCTGAGCAAGAGGTTGGACTAGATGACCTCCGAGGTCCCTTCCAACTTTATCATCATCATCATCATCATCATCATCATCATCATCATCATCATTATTAGAACTTCACACAATCCTGATTCTGTCCCTCTGTTAATGCAGCCTAGGACTGCATTGGCTTTTTTGGCTGCCGCCGCACACTGTTGCCTCACATTTAAGGACTCCAAAGATCCGCCTCGCGGTTACTGCCATTAAGCCAGGTTTCACCTCATCTGTGCCTGTACAGTTGGGTTTTTCAGGGTTTCCCAACTTTAAGATACGTAGACTTCAACTTCCAGGATTTCCCAGCCAGCAGGGCTGAATTCTGGGAGTTGAAGTCCACGTGTCTTCCAAGTTGCCAAGGTTGGAGACATGGCAAGGTCATCCTTGACAGAAATGCAGAAATATCACGTTTTAAGACGTTTTCTTCTGCTTCCTGTAGGTTAGCTGGGACTTGATGATCAGCGATGAAAGGCTATAAAAAAGATGGGTGGGTGGAATTTAGCACAACCTTCCAGCAGGGCTGCATCTCAGTCATGGAAAAGTGGTTCCAGGCCCCCCCCTCCCCAGCCCCCCATAATTCTGAGCCAGGCACTCAACTTCACCCTTAGGTTCTTAAGAGACCAAAGCGGCGTGCGTTTCAAAAAAAAAAAAGGCGAACATCAAGGACATCAGAAGCCGGAGAGCGAGGGCTCGCTCTACAATAAAATTACACCCAGACGCCGCTATCAAACGCCAAGCTTAGCGCCGGTGAACTTTAATTAAGAAAACGGATTTACAAGGCTGCGAGATTTTAAAGGCAGAGGCTGTTTCGGCCGAGGATGGGGGGAAAGGAGGGAATTCATTCAGCTTTCTTTCTTTCCTTTCTTTTTTTTTTCCTGCATAAAAAATAATAGCTGGAAAGAAAAAGAAGGAAAGGAAAAGAAAAGAAATCTCCCAGTCAGGAGTTATCAGCAATCGGCATTTTTATACGCTGTTAAAGCCAGGCGGGGCCTGAATTTCCTGGCCTTTGATGTTCTTAGATGGGAACTTTTTAAGATTGTCTGTCTATTGAAATATATACAGAGACCCCCTCTCAGATATTTTAATGCAAGGGGGGGGGGAACCGAGCTGCCTTGCATGCCGACATCCTCACTCCAAATTCTATTCTATTCTATTCATATTCTATTCTTTCCATATTCTATTCTATTCTATTATTCTATTCTATTCTATTCTATTCTATTCTATTCTATTCTATTCTATTCTATTCTATTCTATTCTATTCTATTCTATTCTATTCTATTATTCTATTCTATTCTATTCTATTCTATTCTATTCTATTCTATTATTCTATTCTATTCTATTCTATTCTATTATTCTATTCTATTCTATTCTATTCTATTCTATTCTATTCTATTCTATTCTATTATTCTATTCTATTCTATTCTATTCTATTCTATTCTAATCAAGTCAAGTCTAGTCTAGTCTAGTCTATATTCTATTCTATTCTATTCTGTTCTATTCTATTATTCTATTCTTCTGTTCTATTCTATTCTATTCTTTTGTATTCTATTCTATTCTATTCTATTATTCTATTCTTTCCATATTTTATTCTATTCCTATTCTATTCTATTCTATTTATTCTATTCTTTCCATATTTTATTCTATTCCTATTCTATTCTATTCTATTCTTCCCATATTCTATTCTATTCTATTCTATTCTATTCTATTATTCTATTCTTTCCATATTTTATTCTATTCCTATTCTATTCTATTCTATTCTATTATTCTATTCTTTCCATATTTTATTCTATTCCTATTCTATTCTATTCTATTCTTCCCATATTCTATTCTATTCTATTCTATTCTATTATTCTATTCTTTCCATATTTTATTCTATTCCTATTCTATTCTGTTCTATTCTATTCTATTTATTCTATTCTTTCCATATTTTATTCTATTCTATTCTATTCTATCCTGGGGATTCTCAACCAGAGTTGCTCGCCCCCCCGGGGGTGCGAGACGATATTCCAGGGGGTGCAAAAACTCGGGTTTTCAAAATTACAGTGTGTATGGATAATTCGTTGCCGTTATTTCAAACGTTTGTAAGGGGTGCGAGAATATATCAGAAGCGTCCTAGGGGTGCGGGGTATAAGGTGGATATGTGCCATGCCTCTCTTTCTCCTGAAGGGGGTGTTGTAGGAACACACATATCCAGATAGTACCTTGAGGCTAAATGTCATCCTTAACTTAACCGGAACCAGGATGATGAAAATGTTTGACTGCCAATCTTCGCCTGTGGCTCTGATCTACTTGCTCGAAAACTAAACCGAGTCAACGGCATCCATGACAATTTATCATTAACAGACTAAAGGAGTAAGCCAGCATCCGTCATCCACCTGACTGGTCCCTAATCATTTCTCCCAAGGATCACTTCCCATCCCACTAGATCTGCTAAAAGCATTGAAAGTCGAGGGAGAGAGGGAAGAAGAGAAGGAAGGAAGGAAGGAAGGAAGGAAGGAAGGAAGGAAGGAAGGAAGGAAGGAAGGAAGGAAGGAAGGAAGGAAGGAAGAATGGAGAGAAGACTAAATGGGAAGGGGAGGGGAGGGAGGATAAATGGAGAGAATGATAAATGGAGAGGAACGGAAGGGAAGGGGAGGGAGGAAGGAAATGTAGCCTTGTCGTTATGCAAATAGACCCGGGAAGGAAATGTTACACCAGCTAATAATATAAATGCTGCGCAGCAAAGAAAAAAGAAAAAAAAGAGAGTTTCCTTGTTCTCTCCCTTCCTTTTGGGTGTAATTAACAATAAATCATGCTGAGGGTTACAGCACCCTGTTATTACATAAATAAAACACTGGGAAAGAACTTTGTCAGGAATGATTTATGTGAAGTGCAGGCTCTGAGGTTTATTGTTATTTCCATAATAAGGAATCATAGAGCATATCAATTTTTTACCCTATTATCATTACCAAAACACTCCTACGCCCCTCCCACCCAGGCCTGGGAAACCAGACGGGGCAGATCTCCGAAAAGGCAAGGTTTGACAGGCTGATTTGGGCTGTAAAACGAAACAGGTAAGCGATCTTCCAGAGGCTACTTTTGGCAACTTGGCCAAATATTTCCTTTTTTTTTTTTTAAAGCTCCAGTTCTGATCCAAGGCAACAGATAAATAGAATATGAGCTGCCCCTCGCCGTCTTTTGCAGTGGTTTTGGAAAAGACCCTCAAATAAAGGAAGGCAAAGGAGAATGGGAAAAAAAAGGAAAGGCAAACAGGATCACCAATCTTAGCCATAATAAAGACGTTAATTCCATGTAGTTTGGCTGTATTCCTATTATCCTTCTCATCTTTTCTACCGCCTTCTCTTATTGGTATCTTATAATGATATTACTTTGTTGTCTATTCTATTTTCTATTCTATTCTATTTTCTATATTCTATTCTATTCTTCATTCCATTATTCTATTCTATTCTACTTTTCATTCTATTATTCTATTCTATTCTATTCTATTCTATTCTATTCTATTCTGAATTCTATTCTATTCTATTCTATTCTATTCTATTCTGAATTCTATTCTATTCTATTCTATTCTGAATTCTATTCTATTCTATTCTATTCTATTCTATTCT
>NW_015389731.1:79524-82961 GCF_001527695.2 Protobothrops mucrosquamatus | reverse complement strand
TTAAACACAATAATGAACAAATAATAATATCATAATAATAATTAAAAATAACAGAAAAAATAAACTATTATAAAATATTAACAATAATAATACTCTAAAATTTACTCAAAAACCAAATGGAACTTTGGGTTTTGAGCTGTCTGTGAGTTCCCTTCGCTTGGCTTTCATTGTGTCCATGCTCAACAAAGACCAAGGAATTGGAGTGTAGACCAGTCCTTTGGAATCTTTCTTGATAAGGATTGGATGAGAGATCGCCCACATATGCTCTGGACAGCTACTCCTTGTGAGGAGACTGTGAGTCAGTGGTCTTCTGCAGGCTTGAGTACTGTGAGACAATGGGATTCAGCATCTTGTTCCCAACCCTGGCGGAGCCTTTTAAAGGATACCAGGTTCACAAATCCCACTTTCTAGTCACTTTTGGAAATTGCCTATTAATCATTTTAATGCTTTAGAGCAGGGCTTTTCAACCAGTGGTACGGGTACCACCTGTGGTACATTGGCACCTGGCATGTGGTACGCGACCATCCTAGAAAAGTAGCGGGGGAGGGGAATGAGCTGAACCGGTGGCAGCATCGCACAAGCCTGAGGGAGAGATGGCTGGAGCTGCAGGGCTGTCAGGGCTCAGCGGAAGCGCCAGGATCAGCGCTAGGCTCCAGCTGGAGCTCAGCGCTGATCCTGGCGCTTCTGCTGAGCCCAGAAGAAGCGCCAATCAGCTGAAATGTTGCAGCATCTCCAGGATCTTGTGATTTACATTCAGATGCTTGGCAACTGATTCATATTTATGACGGTCACAGTGTCCTAGGGTCTTGTGAAGTGACCAAAACCTGCTGGAACCACCCAGCAGACGGGGGGAATAAAAACCAAACACCCTCCCACCCCACCCCCGCTGCCAATCCTCAACAGAAACGCTCACAACAATGAAAAACTCAGACAGGAGGAAGAGCGCCACCGGGTGGGCAGGCAGGTGTCTTGCTCGGCTGTGGCTTGGGGGGCACTTTTTCAGTGCCATTGTAACTTCGAACAGTCACTAAGCGAACTGTTGTAAGCTGTACTTTATCACCTTTCCCCCCTTTTTTTTTTTTGGTCATCAAGTTTTTGACACCTTGCTAGGCGACTGGTGATACTCGGATGCTGCCATATCCTAAAAGTGGTACAATGGGTGAAAAGGTTGAAAAGCCCTGCTTTAGAGATCTTTGGAACAAGAAGTTTGAAAAATGGCCAGGTGAGCTTCAAAAACAAAAGTGAAATTAACAGCAGACTTAAGAACGTAAAAGAACTTGAAATACACAGATAAAAGCTAAACAAGAATTTGATCTAAAGAAGTTAGAAATGGATTAAGGGTGCAATTAAACTGAAATATTTACTGTAGGATTTCCACACGATGGGGGCAATGGCAGAGAAGGCTCTCTTCCTGGACCCTGCCAGTTGAAATTCTTTAACTGGCAGGGTTCGTAACATATCTTCTCTGCCTAATCTGATGGGCTGATATAATGACGGTTGTGCAGATAACTTGACCCTGTGCCATGTATTGCTTTAAAAGTCATAACCAATGCCTTGAAGTGGACCTGGAAGCAAATCAGCACCTAGTTTAGCTTGCATAGCAGAGATGTTACATGTGCTGATCTTGGGGTGTTCAAAATTGCATGCATGGCCACATTCTGAACCAGCTGAATGCAGATTTCATTCTTTCAGGAAAACTGATGGTGTTTCCCTAACGGGATTCTGAAATTTGTAGCAACCAGGATTGTCACCCCAGTTTAACAGCTCGGAATTGATTCTTTGGAGAAATTGTAACAGAAAGAACTGGTGGATTAATGGTTTGAATGTAGGAGACTCTAAATTCTTTAATACATACATACATACATTCTTTCCCATGTTTTTTTTCCAGGTGTAGGCTATTTGTGGTGTTTATAACTATTCCTCTTATAAATTAATCATTTATTGATACACAGTGCTGTCACTTCAGAATTACAAATTGCTTTTGATGTCAAACTAACCCTTTGGCTAATCTAATTTTTATTTTGCTTTTGTTTGAAAGAAACCTGTGGGTATTGCTAATTGATATTAACAGTGAGTATGAATTCCATAATATGTATGTTATAACACACACATACACATTTTTACACTGTAGGTATGAATAGAAGCCAAGAGCAGCTTCCTTGCTTCATATAAGAATAAGTGCTTCTGTTAGAAAATATCTTAAAATAACTAGGGTATATTGGAGGTAGATCCCATTGGTAACCAAAGCACTTTAGTTACAAAGAGATCATGATTTAATATTTGTGCTGTGGTTCTTGAAATGTAATATCTATAAAGTAGCAAGACTATTCCAGTAATAGTATCTTCCATATGAAATGGAACTCTTTGTTTTGGGATTATTCATAGATCATTTCCTAGTCTAGTTTTTAATTTTTGTTCTATGGAGACCCAACAAAATAAAATGTTTGCTGCTGTTAGCTATTTTGTTAATTGTGATATTGTTGTTTTAATCATTCTTAATGTTAATTGACTTGTCTTGCTGATGGTATAATAAACAGCCCATTTATTGTAATTTTTATGAACTACCTTGAGGGCCTTTTTTTGGAAGGCTGAATTGATGGTTTTTTCCCCATTTATCAGTCCTTTTTTCCGATTGCTGATTTTATTATTATAAAGCTGTTGTTTTACTTTCTAAATATGCTGTTAGCCATTCAGGACAAACATTTAGTGGCTGGTGGTCAATAAACAACTGGACATTTCAGTGACTTCAGTTCTTATCATTGCTTTTGATTGGATTTCACACACACCCCACCCCACCCCCGAGAGATGCTCCATGCGTTGGAGGTTCTCCTGGACTCACAGTTCTTAAGATGGATAATGTGGCTAGAGGAGCCTTCATTCATCTCGAACAGATATACCAGTTACAACCCTGTCTGGGCAAAAAAATATTGATCACCCTGTAGTTGGACTACTGTAACAAAAACTTTGGAAGGCTATCTTTGGAGACGATTCAAAAGCTACACCTGAGGTGCAGAAGGTGGTGTCCAGAGGGCTTATGGTCCAGATTGATTCTGCAGAATAACATTGATTTCAAGTTGCTACACTGACTTACCAGCAGGCTTTTATGTCCACTTCAAAGAGCTGGTTATTGTCTTTTAAGCCAAATACACTGCAGCACCGGGATCTAGCAGGAACTATATTGACAAAATTTAATCTGCCCGCCAGCTCTGTAGCTTTTTCTCATTTATTTTATTTATTTATTTATTTATTTATTTATTTAATTTTTATCCCGCCCTTCTCCTTACGGACTCAGGGCGGCTGACAGCCTTGTAAAACAGATACAACAATAAAAATACCCAGTTTAAAACCTAATTAAAATGAAATATTTGCTGTGGCCTATGTCAATTAAAATTACTCTTAAAACCCCACTAAAAATTCCCCTAGGCCAATCCCGCTTG
>NW_015389731.1:59026-78014 GCF_001527695.2 Protobothrops mucrosquamatus | reverse complement strand
ACCTCTCAGGGTCCATCAGGCGCCTGGGACGGAACCATCTACGCGGTTCCGTCTCCCTGCGGCGGGGGGGAGCGGTCCGGAAGTCCATCTTCAGGAGTGAATGATCTGACCATGACAGGGGCTCAATGACTACCTCCCCTGTTTCCAGATCATTTTGCCACTGGCCAGAGACAAAAATTAGATCCAGTGTGTGTCCTCCTATGTGAGTGGGGCATGCACTAATTGGGTCAAGTCCAAGGCCGTCATGGAAGCCAAGAACTCCTGGGCTGCCGCCGACGTTTCGCCCACTGATGGCAGATTGAAATCCCCCATGACTATAAGTCTGGGGGTCCCATGAGAATGCGTGGAGTCTACATTAGGCAGCAGACCTTCGTAGCAGTTGCCAGCACACTATGAACTAGGGCAGCCCCATGCGTCTTTTGTAGTTTACAAGACTGTGAAGGGCCACCGATATGCCCTTTGGCCCTGTCTGATAGTAGATGAGCCTTAAATTCAGGAACAATTATTACTATTGTTATGAACACAGGTTTATGCTCTGTCTTTCTTGCCCTCTTCATTGGCTGCTGCTTTGGGGAAAAGGGGTTGAAAAAACCGGAGCCACACACTTTTCTTACTTTCACTGATGTATTTTTAAATGGAGGAAATGTGAGCAAAGTGTTGGTTATTGCCACAGCTACCAGTATGCATTTCCTCTGATGTGTCATTCTGGCCTAAGGCGGAAAAGAAATTTGCTTGACATTAACCTTCCACCTGTCTCAGCTTATTAGAATTGCCCTTTTCTTTCCTTTTGACTTGCTCCTGCTCCCCCTCCCCGAGGAAATAAAACTTTTAAGCTTGGTCTTCCTGGTTCACATTCCCCAACTTCGTAGGAAGTTTGCTGCTCCCCCCCCCTCCCTGGAATATTAAATGGTAGCCTCTGCCATATTCTCCGTAGTTCATGCGCTTGAACCCTGGGCAAATTAGACAAGACAGGAGCTTGGCTAATGAATTCATGGCTTATTGAAAGTTCCAAGCCCATCATCATTATTATTATTATTATTATTATTATTATTATTATTATTATTATTATTATTATTATTATTATTATTATTATTATTATTATTATTATTATTATTATTTATTGAATTTATATACCGCCCTATCTCCCTTACGGGACTCAGGGCGGTGAACAGACGATAATAAAAACCACGATAAATATACGCAAGTTTCTGTTCTTAAATCAAATTAAATAACAGGCCTGCTCTAAAAATACCCCATACAAAACCCCCACTAAAACATAATCAAACTACGCTTGTCACTAAAATCATGTTGTTTGTCTTTTAAGGCAAAAATAATGATCTTTGCAAGGCCAACTACAGTAAATCAGTGCAGGTTGGTAGAATGTGAGAAACACAGAAACAGGTTGGCTTTACTTAAACTCGTGGTGGCGAACCTATGGCACGCATGCCACAGGTGGCACGCAGAGCCCTCTCTGTGGGCACATGCGCCGTTGCCCCAGTCCTAGGCCTTCAGCTGGGTTTTATAAAGCCTTTTCGCTTTAGGCCTCTGCCGCCGTGTGCAAAAAAAAAAGGTTCAATCAATCAATTTGAACTTCTCGCGGGAAAAAAAAATCTTGTAAAGTTGGAATTGATTGATTGAACTTTTTAGTCCCACCCATCTGCCATTACCATCGCGGCCACACCCACCCAATTGGCCACAACCACGCAGCACCCGACGATACATAAGGGGGTTTTGGGTTGCAGTTTGGGCATTCGGTCTCTAAAAGGTTCGCCATCACTGACTTAAACCATGCTCTGCTATGTTTTGTTCAAGGAAAAACAAAAACTAGAGCAGTTGAAAAAAAATGATTCTGTGTTTGATGTTAAGACAGTTTTAACAAAAATGCAAAGTTAAGGTTATCACTTAAAACACTTTCTGTCTTTCATACTTTCTCCCTTTTTACCTATTAGGTTTCAATGTTCTGATCGCTTTAGTGAACTAGTGTTGTTTTTTTCTTCTTTTCTTTTAATCAGCCTCGAACAACTTTGGACACTAACCTTGAGGGGTGTGATGAGAAATGGCTCTGGGAGACAATACACAACGAAGTTACTCTATCATCCCATGTTTCATCTTTGTTGAGGTGAGCTTTTTGACAACTTGTATAGGAAACCAAGATTTGACTAAGTAGGTGTACAGTTGTGTTTTTTTTACTACTGATCTGAGAAGTGAATTCATTATAACAAATTGGCCCTGTTAGGAAAATAAATCAGGGCTGCAGTGCTAACCATTTTTACCTGCATGGTGTTCTGGTTTTAAATGTTTTTTTTTTATGGATTTTGATTATTTTTATATTGTGTATTATGTGGTTAATTGTATGCTGTTAATTTGTATTATGCATGTTAATTCTAATTGTACAATTACAAATTGTAATTGTAATTGCCACCTAGAGCCAAAAGGTTAAGGTGACCTATACATTTTACAAATAAATAAGTCTTATTGTAAACCTTATTAAAGAGAAAAAAGAGTTTGGCTCAAACATTCGCTTTAATTCTTGTCTTTTTGCTGATCTGTGACTGGAATAAAGATTTGATTTGATATATCTTGTCTTCCTGGCACTGGAAGCCATGCGCTTTTAAAATATTCATTTACTTATTTATTACTACATATCTACTTTGATATGAACCAGGAACTACTGCAGGATAGTAGTTGTCAGAAAATTAGATTCACGATATAAAGTTGATTTTTATCTATTTGTCTGAAATGACTAAACTGGATAAGATTGCATGACATCCAGAAGATGGCTGGTTCTTTTTTCTTTTTCTTTTTGGAAGTGAAAATCTATTGGAGCTGCAGAAATGTCTGCAAGAGGGCATACATCTGATTTCATGCCTTTTGTTAAAAAATATATATTGAGAATCCTTTGCTGCATAATCAGATTATGGTTCCTTCACTCTGCTTCTATAGAAAAGCCAAAGCTGGGATTTCACATTTTCATTCATCCCCATTAAAGTTTATGCAGCGTATCCATTTTTCCTGGGGGATGCAAACTTAACGTGCAAAACTTTATGAGTGAAGATAAAAAAAAATTAAGAAAATAGAAGTTACATTCAATTCTTTATCCTCCAATATGTTCTCCGGTTATCCTAACCCCACTTTTGCAGTATTATGAGCCTCAGATCTAACTCATACAATGTTGGTTCAATCGATAGTTTAGCTCCTTTACCCATTCATCAAGTGAGTCTACTTTCCCCCCACCCCTTTTAAAGTCTTGCAAGTGCTTAAAAATGCTTAAATGGGCACTTAAACATATCTGTTCCTTTGCCTTCCTGTTGTATGACTGTGATGGAAAAGGGTAAACGATTTAAATAGATTGTTTAAAAAAAAAACCACTCTGGAGGTATACCTAACCTCTTAGGCACTAGTAAATCAGTGGCTTTCTGATATGAAGATGGTAAAGCCACCTATAAATACTGCATTTGTCTTTTTTGTTTTAAGCATGTAGGAATCCAGTTCTTGCCTGCCCAAAGCCTCTCCCAGTAGATTTAATGCTTTCAGCTTCACCCAAGTTTTCTGTAAATGCTCTGTGTAAACAGCAACTTTGAATATAATAATAATAATAATAATAATAACAACAACAACAACAAAACAACAACAGCAACAACAACAACAACTTTATTATGGTCATAGACCAGCAATAGACATCACTTTTTACAATATATTAAAAAAATAAAATAAAATAAAAATAGTACTACCATTAATAGTAAATAATAACATCCCTGTTAAGAAAATACATGTTCTCAAAATGTTAGGGTCACTCCCTAGTTTACATGAGTGGATAGCCGATTAGTGTGTGAGTAAATATAATGTTCCAAACATTATTAGAGATATCTCCAAAAAATTGGCACAAATTGACGGCTATAAATCTGTAACCAATTTTTTGCAACTTTGAATATGAAATCAGGATTGTTTGTTCAAGTCAGAGCAATTTCCAATTTCTCTTTCTGGCAGAAGACTGTCCCTGCTCCTGTTGTCCCCCCCCCCCCCCAGGCAGCCTACTCAGTTGCCTCTTTTATTTTGCTGGTTGGTTTCATTTCTGGAGATAACAGCTGTTGTCTCCTTATGTCCCATTAGGTTTCTTTTCCTCCTCTGAACCTTCTGTTGATTCTACAACTAGTATTACAAAAAAAAAATAGCCAATTATCAGAATCTGTAGTTAGCCTGTATCTTTTCAGACTACAAGCAGAGATTCTAATGTTTCTTGATTTTTTTGCTATCGTGTTAAACAAAACAAAAAATCTTGCATATATTGCCTTTTCCTTGACTGCATTGCATAAAGGGATTTCAATATTGCATTTCTCCAACTAGGAGAAATTGTATGACTTACGACTTGCATAATATGACAAGCTTGCACTCTAGGCTGCAAGACATGTCCATTGCAGCACATCTGCAGCACATGATCAAAATCTGGGCGTTTGCCAGCGTGGCCGGCACTTGTAACTGAGGGGTTCTTCAACTCCCTCCACCATCCTGTCTCTCCATTTTTATGCTCTTCTGACCTCTTGCAGTCCACGGCCCCTGCCACCATAGCTGACCTTTGCTGTCTCCTACTCCTTTGCTCCCACTGCTGACCAAGCATGCCTGTTCTTCACAAGGCAGTTGCTGACTACACAAAGCTTTCTTCCCCAGATTGTGTACTTTCCTTGTGAGATCTGCAAAAGATGGCCCCACAGGGCCAACATCTGCCTCGCGCATGGCCAGGGCAGTCAGTAGAAACAAGAAGACAGAGAGGGTCAACCGCTGGCAGGGGTTTCAGCGTAAAGGGTGGTGAGGGCGACTGTGGCTGGCACTGAGCTGGAGCTGCTGTGATTTTGTGCTACACAAAATCTGGGGCTTCAACTTCACTCTCCCCCTTTAAAGCTCACTGAAGCATTGTTAACAAGGATAAATTGAGTTCAAGCTATTTTATTATCCTAACCTGAATATTAGCCAATTCGCTGTAAGAATTTGGACCATACTAGTTGGAATTTTAGAGTTTTAGTAATAAAGAAGAAGCATGCAATACCTACACCAGCAGAAAGGTACATCGGCATTTTAATCCTTAATTAGAATAGCTGCTTCCTGTTAACGTGGAACAAAAAGGTGGAGCTGAGGTCTAATTAAAACAGTGCCCAGGCATTGATCAAACTGATTGCTGAAAAGCTCAGAAACTGGAGTTGTTTCAGAAATCTGTGATAAAATATTTAACTACAAATTCCCTCCTGAGATCAGGCTAAAGCTCTATGTACTCAAACATTTGCTTTCTTACATAATCAGAGAGAAATAAACACAGTCTGAGAGGAAGCACAATTTCCTATCCTCGGGAACTATTAATTACCGATACAACTATATATATAAGCATAAAGATTGCCTTTTAAATTTTGTGGTTCAGAGGTACTGGTAAATCTGGTAATTATCATAAATATGGACTGTGATTAATATCTATTGTTGGTATTTGAATAAAGAAAGCACCAATGCTTGGCTATTTCATTAGATTTTGAGCCAACATAGTAATTATGTTTCACATAATATGTTCTTTTTGTTTCACTACAGCTTACTGTATTAGTCTACCCCTGGCCTAGCCTTTAATTTTCAGCAACCTAAGTTCTAATATACATAGAGTGCTAGAATAATCATCAACTTGATCTTTTTTAAATGTTTTGGTCATAAAATACACCGAAGTTCAGCATTTCCTACTTTTGCCTGTTCAAGGAAACGGGAAAAGAAAATATTAAGGCAGAAAATAAGTTCCTCTCAATGTTCTGCATTGTGACCACATCTAAGATACTATTCCTTCCAGTTCTTTTGAGAAGAGACTGGACAGCCACTTGTCTGAAATGGTGTAGTAGAGTCTCCTGCTTGAGCAGGGAGTTGGACTAGAAGACCTCCAAGTTCATAACCAGCTATTACTATTCTGTAGTTCTGGGCACCATATTTTGGGAAGGATATGAACAAACCAGAGCAACCATTATGATAAAGGGATTGAAGCACAACTGTATGAGCCATGGTAGAAGGCACTGGGTTGTTTGTGTGTTGATTTCTGATGACTGCCTAGACCAGGGATAGGCAACCTTGGCTCTTTTATGACTCGCAGACTTCAACTCCCAGAATTCCTGACCCAGCATGGCTGGCTCAGGAATTCTGGGAGTTGAAGTCCACGAGTCATAAAAGAATCAAGTTTGCCTACCCCTAGCCTAGACTGCAGTTTTCTTGGCAAGAATTTGGCAATTGTTTATTTATTAAATTTGTATGCTGCCGATCACACTATCAAGTGACTCTGAGTGGCCCTTCCCATTTCCTACGGTTGAGAAAGAGGGAGTGGTCCAAAGTCATCCAGCTGGTTTTATGGCTAAAATGAGAGGAACTCATGGTCTCCTGGTTTATAGTCTGGTGCCTTAACTACTACATCAAATTGGTATCCTGAGATATTTAAATTAGAGAAAAGAAAACGGCAGGGTGCCATGATACTCTTCAAGTTTCTAAAATGCTGATGTAGCAGATGGTGAAGAATCATTTAGAATTGTTCCAGTACAGAGGGATTTAAATAAAAAAGTAATAGATTTCAGTTGACACCAGAAAACATTTCCTAACAGTAAGTGGAACAGACTGTCTTGCGAGGGGTGGACTACTGGAGTTATTAAAGAAAGGTCCCCTACATCAGCTTGTAAATCCATGTCTCTACTGGAGTTGTTAAAGAAAGGCATCCCCTACACCAGCTTGTAAATCCTTGTCTCCTACTCAAAAATGCATTATAGTAATGGGACCACACAAGTTATTCAAAATGATGCCCATTGTCATTGATGACAGAAAAGCAAGATAAAAATGGGGTTGGGGGAGAGAATTGCCAAAGCTTGAAAGCTCACTCATGTTCAAAAACCCCTAGCTTATCAACCTAGCTGGCTCCTTTTGACACTTCCCGTAGAAGTGTTCTGCAAACACAAAAGAAACAGTTCTTGACAGCTCGATTTACAGCACACTGGAGAAAAACTAGGCAATTTGGAAGGAAAATTAAAACTAGAGTAGCATACTAAAAAGTGCGTTATGATGTTGTCAGGTAGGATGCCTGTAACAGTCACGCAAGATAGTCTGGATGTGAATTAATCCAGCAGGGTAGCTCACTCAAAGAAACTTGTCTGAAAAGGTTGGATTGGTTTTTCTGGACAGATTAAATGATGGCCTTCTACATCTAAATCAAGAGGGCCACCCTCAGTAAGGTTCTTCCCTGGACAGTTAATTTGTAGAATATTTGCTGAGAGAATTGTATGAACGAACAAGTCAGTTTGTAAGGAAAACTGTATTCTGAAAGATGGGTTCCAGCCAAACCTTCTTGCTGATATGCAAGTTAGCTGTGGAAGGTTTTTTTGTTGTTGTTGTTGTTTTCCTATGGGCAATGGTGCAGCTGGAAAACTCCCCTGTAGTTTGAAGGGGTAAAAATCTGGAAACCCTTTCCTTTCCCTTTCCCTCCCCTCCTTCCCTTCCTATAGATCAACGGTTCTCAACCTATGGGTCGCGACCCCATTTGGGGTTGATCGACCATTTCATGGGGGTCGCCAAGCAAGGCTGTCCGCCATTTTTTTTCCCTTTTCCGGCGGGTGCCTTACCTCCCTTGGGCTGGGCCAGCTGGTGGTCGGCCTGCTCCGTCTCTGCCGCTTGCCAGCTACGCCTCGGCCGGCGCAGGGGGTGGAACCACGCATGCGCGGCGCTCCCAGGCAGGGAAAGTCCTCGACTTACGACCGGTTGGGTAGTCCTCGACTTACGACCGGTTTAGTCCTCGACTTACGACCGGTTTAGTCCTCGACTTACGACCGGTTGGGGGTCGCGGCATTAAAAAGGTTGAGAACCACTGCTATAGATCTTCATTAGCAGCAGAAGGTCTGCAGGGAAAATTAGGATAGCTCCCACCATTGAAATGCAAGCTCTGTCTTTTTTGTTTATGTAACATGCAAACATGGATAAAAGAGATGGAGTTTTATGGCATAACACTGCTTCCATATTTTGACAAAAGCATCAGGTCCTCCACAGTTTCTCTTTAAAATATTTTGCTTTAAACTGTGTGTGTGTGTGTGTGGGGAAATCAGCAGTTACTGTTTTATTTTGGGTTTGTTTGCTATCTTTTGGCATTTTGCAGGGTCCCCCAACCCATCTGTAGAATCTAAAAGAAGTGACTAAAGTCAACCGACGAGAGTGAGGTAGGGGTCCCTGTATGTTTCTTAGAGCCACACTTTGTCTTTTTCTTGATAGGTCCGTCATACTCCCAAAGGAAATCTATAGACATGATGAAGAAAACACGTTAAAGTCTCCTTCGATCTCTCCTTCTTCTAACCCCTTTCGAAAGGGGCCATGATTTAACCAGAGTTTATTGAATAAACCACAGTTGGATGGCTCATGTTGTATACTAACTCAAAATCAAACCAACCAATTTATGATTTAATGAGACGGGCAAGTCTCATCACAGAGACAATAGGGGAGTTGCTGCATGTAGTCTTTGTATGTCTAATCTCTCTCAGCTTCTGAGCGTGCAAGGGTACTCAATGGCTGTTTGGGGGGATTTTCTAGGAATTAAGCTTCCGAAAATTTCCTTTGTATGTCTGCCAACCTTGGGATCCTTTTGAAACACATTGATCTCTCCCTTTTGTTTCTTGGCACTTCTCTGTGTCTCTAGAGCTGCCACTGTTCCAGACTTTGCACAGCATTAGCAATAGAGAGAGGGAGAAGAATTAGAGTTGCGTTTCAGCCTTTTCAGAGTTTTATGGCTGCCACAAGAGATGAATAAATTCTCTGACATTACTCTTCTTAGTGAGATTTCATAGGAGGGGAGAAGAATTTCTTTAAAGGTCAGCAACAAAGTGCTCATCTTTTCCCACAGAAAAGTTAGCTGGAACACCACATAGAGGCGGCAGCCATGTTTTCTCATGGCTTTTGTTTTGCAGAGTCTATTATGGGTAGCCCCTTATGGCAATCTAAGAAGAACCCTGCATGTACTCATTGTGGTTTGTAAATAGGAACATGTTCCCTCCAGTGGCTATGATTCATTACAGTTGGCTTGAAAAATACGTTGGATATTTAGGAAATTCAACCTTTCTATGTGGAATCACAAATGATCTGATTATTTCCCTCTACCCCCTCTGAAATTACACTGATAAAATATGGCTCAGTTCTCCATTTTTAATTTTTTTCAGACCTATGATTATTTTTTTTCCAAACTTTTCATCATTTTTAGAGTACTCTTTTCTGGGCTGAAGAGATTAATATAGGTGGTTCTCAGTTTATGGCCGCAACTGAGCCCAGAATTTATGTTGCTATGTGAGAAATTTGTTAAATCAATTTTGCCCCATATTATGATTTTTCTTGTCACATTTGTTAAGTGGATCGCTGCAGTTGCTTAATTAGTAACATAGTTGTTAAGTGAATCTAGCTTCCCCATTGACTTTGCTTGTCAGAAGGTTGTAAAAGATGGTCACATGACCCTGGGACACTGCAACCATCATAAATATGAACCCGTTGTCAAGCATTCAAATATAAATCACGTGACCGTGAGGATGCTACAGCAATCATAAGTGTGAAAAATGCTCATAAGTCATTTTTTTTCAGTGCCGTTGTAAGTTCGAACGCTCATTAAGTGAACTGTTGTAAGTCAAGGACTACCTGTAATTCTCACCAGTGGGAAAGAGAGGACCCTGCTGTATCAATTGCAATATTTACCAGTATCCAGTATCAAATAAAATACAAAGAGGAATCTTGTTATGAAGGCAATTTTGATAGGACCTGAAGTGGTTAATATTTATTGCAAAAAACGAGTGTAGAGGATCACAACCTAGTGTTGCAGTCGCATGTCTATTTGCTTTTTAAGCTCAATTACACGAAAACCCGCATATTGATTGGTGTGTGCTGATAATCTATTTTAAGGGGAGAGTTTGTGAGATGAAATTGTATATGCTTAAGCGTTGCAATTAAGTCATAAAGTTCATTGCAGCCAATTAATCTGCCTCTCAGCTTTGCCTCCATCAAAAGGATGTGGGGATTAAAATAGAGGAAAGTATATCTTGATTTCAGTAAAGCATGTGTCAAAAGGCTGCATGGCAAGTTGATTAGCAATCTAGATAAGAAAGGGATGGATTACTTAAAGAGAGCTCTGTTTGCTCCTCATATTGGACAGCAATACAGTATTTGGGTGCCTTGAAAATTAATCCTTGATCCTCTACTTTTAGTATTTTTATTAATGACGTGCATGAAGAGATGGAAGGAATACTTAACAAATCTATGTGGCAAAATGTTTGCCAGAAAAACTAATACCATAGAAGACAAATATAAAATTGAAAACAAGCTTGATAAATTAGAGAAATGGGCTGCAGGTATTACTGAAATTTACCAGCCAATAAAGTCCTTCGTGTAAGAAAAATATTCAGATGCACAAGAAAAAAAATATGTGCTTTGGTGATAGTAGTTGTTTATAATCAAATACAAAACTGCAGTGTAGTGTGTAGCAGCACCTTCATGGTTTCATTTAACAACTGTCTCACTTATCAACAGACACAATAACAACAACAAAAACAATAATAGAGTTCAAAGGGACCTTGGAGGTCTTCTAGTCCAACACCCTGCTCAGGCAGGAAACCCTATATCATTTCAGACAAATGGTTGTCCAGTCTGTTCTTAAAAACTTCCAGTGTTGGAACATTCACAACTTCTGGAGGCAGGTTGTTCCACTGATTAATTGTTCTAGCTTGCCAGTCCCAATTGTTATCAGTAAACGAGGACTAACTGTACTGTATGTCCTGACATTAAAAGGAAACTATGTAATATTTGGAGACTTTTCCTAAGGTTCAATTCCTTGATCATTTCTCTTTTTTATTATTATTAAATTCCCGACATTAAAACAAACCAAAACACATATTGTCCTAGATAGTTGGCAACTGCCTGGACTATTCTCTGCAATCTTCTTTGTAAGATTTCAGAAGCGGTTTTGCTATTGCCTTCTTGCTCGGTCAAATCACCCAGATAGATTCGTGTTTGGGACTAGAACTCACAGTCTCCCAGTTTCTAACCTAATGCTTTAACCACTAATATTAAGAAGTTATTTTAGTTCATCAGTTGCAATTAAAACATACAAAGCAAAAGAATGCACGTCAGCTTCTTTGAAAACTTGCAAAATAAATGGCTTTAATTTTAAGCCAAAAAGAATTTCTATTCCGCTTATGTTGTTGTTATTGAAAAGTGATAAATGGATTCTCATATAGAGGAAAAACCTATAAGAGGTAGAACACACATGGTTTCTTTCTCTTGTACTGTCCAAAACCATATCAATGCATTCTTGAAATTGCCACCGTCTCAAACAGAATTCAAATCAAATGTACATTACCTTTTTTCCCAATTGCTACTATAGCTGTAAGCCAGAAATCATTCCTAGTTAATATGGGAAGCTTGAGCTGGAGATCATAGGGGGATTCAACTAATGTATAATTGAGTTTTGAAGCCAGTGCCAGACATGTACCTGTCTTTGAATCCTCTATGGTAGGGGAGGTTGGACTTCAAGATGCCCCTTGTTTTAATTGCCACTACCACTTACATCTTCTATATAAATAAAAATGTAAATGTTCGTTTGTTCAAAATCTTAAATCTCTGAAAGTTCTTCACCGATTGCTTTGAAATTTTGACACAACGTTGCATTCGAATACGCGCGTGTTTTTATATACCTACTATTATATAGATGTCACAGCTGTGACAGGTAAAAACATGCTTTTTTTGAAAAACAGCGCACTCTGTTGGACGTAAAAGCAACACACGCTATGATTTTATGATTCCATTTCAATGTTTCCGATTTACGATCCATTAGATCTAGACACGGATTGCTTCTCACATGGACAATTATATGTTGCGTGTTCTAGAGTCGGCAAACCAGACAATCTCTATATCTGCACAGACAATGGAACAACAAAAAATATTGTATACCCACAAGCATTGTGAAATTAAACATATTAGAAACGTGCGCTTTCTCTTTTCTTTCTTTTCCATTTAACCAGACTGAGCCACAGCAATGCGTGGCCGGGTACAACTAGTGATTAATAATCTTTGCCTGCATATGCAGGAATCCAGGGCTCCTGAGCCTGGTGTATCTTACAGGTATCGTGTGAGATTTCTGCCATTCCCTTTTTTGATTATAAGATTTAAGTCTTGTGAAATTTGATGTGAATCTGAGGAAAGAGGACTGGACTAGCATCAGGTGCCATCCATATAGCCAAGCCCTGTTTTAAGGGGATAAAAGAAAAGACTTAATGCATCCCCTAGACTCCCTAGATTTTGTAGCGTTCTTTTAAAACTATAATGCATTCTAATCACATTGATCTTAAAATAACATAAACACAGGAAAACCTGTAGGAAAACAAAACAAAAAAATTCTTACTGCTTTGACATGTCTCAGTTTGAGTTTTGTTCTTATTATGATGGTTAAAAATGTTAAATGTTTTTTTGTTTGTTTGTTTGTTTCTGATGCTGAATTCAGTCAGCCTGGAAACTATTTATGGATTATAATTCTACATCTGGGCTTCTACCACATCTGAACTTTGGGTCTATCTTAACATAAGGTTTTAATATATAAATTTAGTTTGCTAAAGCAATGATAGAATTCTTAGATCTGAAAGAAATCCTGGAAATTCAAATAATTCACAATTAATAATTTTTGGTTAAAATAAAATTGGTGAAAAAAATTTCAACTGGTGGGATCCAGGAAGAGAGCCTTCTCTGCTGTGGTCTCTCCACCCACTGGAACACTTTATCCCCAGAAGGGAGACCAGCCCCACTTTTCTGGCCTTCCAAAAAATGTCAAGACTTGGTTTCTTTCCTTTCTGTTTTTGTTTTTTATGCTATTTTTAGTTCATTTTTTATTTTAAAAAAGTTGCAGTTTGTGTCTGGCATTCTCATAGTACTAACGTCATCCACAATCTTTTGTCTTTAGGTTTGCTGTCCCAGAAATGGATTCATGTAGTACTGTCTGTTTAAATAAATGAACATTTTTGTCATTTAAATTTAGGAGAGGAAAAAAATGAATAAAAGATCAGAGCCTTCTAACATACGACTGATTAACCACAAAAGGAGTTGCTTATTCCTTTTTATTTGTCTTTGACTTGCATTATCCTCTGCTGATGCTGCATTCTTAATAAAGTCATATTAATAACAGATATAATGGAACTTTGGACATAGAATGTGTATTTTGCTAGTCTCTAGCTAATTTATGAGTTCAATTATAACAGAGTGAAATAATTTTTCAAATAGATTGGATAAAGGATTATATTTTTATTATTGTAATGATATAACTCATTTTGATTCAGTGTCAGTATTGGAATTCAGAGGAAATACATCTCGGCGATCTGGCCATCAGCATGAATATAAATCTGTGGAAAAGCTTATAATATCGAGACTCACACATTGAATCCTCTTAACACGTACAGGCAGATTCTTAAATAAATGGAATGATTTCATTGTACAGCTGTTAATCAGCTGGCCCTGGAAACCTGCACCACTTCCTTCACAAAAGCACATTTTGGTAAAGAACAGCTGCCCATTTTCCACCACCTGTCCTTCATATACATTTTCAGGAAATTGCTGTCTCGAAGGGATTAAGCAAATTCACAGACCAGGATCCCAGGCACCTCTTTAGATAAACTTAATCCCTTGACTGTGCCCAGAGGAAATTTATTTTATGATTTAAAATTTATTTTAAATTTTGGGATTTTGTTTTCATTTTACTCGGTCAGCACAAGTATGCTTAGGGCAGCTATCAAGTTCAGAAGCTGTTTTACCTCCTAATCTGTCTTCCAGAGTATTCAAAAGTCATCCTGAGTTACCCTGGTTAAAAGTAGACTCAAACTTAGATTTCTCCAATTTCTATTCCAACAGAAAACACCAAGATAAGTGGCCTGATCTCAGCCACTTTGTATGATCTCTGTATATTCTGCAAGCATCAGATCTAAATGTCTCTAGCTGCCAACAATTATTTATGTCTGCTCCAGAGATAGGGCTGACATCTTCAAATTTGTGTCTGGAAAAATGAGCAATTATTCTCCGTGTTAAAAATCCATTTATCCTAAGGATTAACAACCTTTGAAATAGCCTGCTTTGAAAGCTTACTTATATCAATATAATATTTTCCTCAGCATGTAGTGAAATAGAAACCCTTGATAGTTGGCCATTAAAAAAAGATTAAAATATTCACATATATATCTGAAGCAGATGAAAACTTAACATCTTGAAATAGGAACATTTTTTTTTTCATATTCTACCTTTAATTTCTTCACCCAGCAGGATATTAAAATGGGAGATAAAATGAGAGTTGCTGAAGAACTCAGTGGTGATGATGGGAATAGGCAAACAGCTTTCATAGCAATTGGTAATATCATTAAAAACTTTCATAAGAGATCAAGAAGCAAAGAAGGGCTCTTTTCCTTTCTAATCTGGCTGTGTTCATCATTTGGAAACAGGCTATTTCTCAGGCCTCTACCACTTGGAGCCTGCCCAACAGCCTTCTGTAGCCTGCTGGCCTCTTTTTGAAAAATAATCCACTGTCCAACGTTGCAGCCCACCACTTCCATTCCAAAAGACATGCTGTTATCCACCCCAGGTCTCAGGGACATTGCTGTCTATATGATCTTCACCCCTGGTACAGGTATCCTCACTTAATGACCAATCACTTAGCAGCTGTTCACAGTTACAACAGATCCCCCCCCCAAACAGCTACTTATGATCTTGTTTTGAAGTTACAGATGCTACAGCACCCATGTGGTCATTTTATCCCTATGACCAACCTCTCCCTCCCCTTTCCTGCACCGATCACAAACTTATCTTTTGAATATTTCTGGATCTCACGTTAGGGAAGGCCACTCATTCCTAGGCCACATGGCTGCTTCCTGGAAGCGGCCACCATTTTCAGCATGCTGACAATTTCATGCGGAAATGACACCCACTTCCAGAGCTTTCTGCCGTGATCATCTGGAAATTGGGAGACTGCAAGCTTCTCCAAATTTAAGTGGTTAAAAAGGATTGGGATTGGAGGGCAGAGAGTTTCAGCAGTTAAGGGAGGAGGGAGAAAGATCAATACAGTACGTCTGTCCCTTCCAGCTTTTTTTCCTTTGTTGAAAAAAAAATGTGGGTTTGTGAAAGAGGGTGGGTATAAAGCAGGGGTCTTCAAACCTGGCTCTTTTATGACTTGTGGACTTCAACTCCCAGAATTTCTCAGCCAGGCACGCTGGCTGAGGAATTCTGGGAGTTGAAGTCCACAAGTCATAAAGGGGCCAAGTTTGAAGACCCCTGGTATAAAGCAAGGGAAAGGTTTTGGGAAGCTTGTCCTGGAGCCACCTCCTTTTCATGCAGGGGGGTGGCTTCCCCAAAGCCTAGCAAGAACTAGGAGAGGTCTACAGTTTCCTGATTGCCTGCTGATTGGGGCAGAGGCCCAGCTTCATTCACTTTTTGCAAAACGAACCAGTGGGTGGATCACTAAGTGGTGTTTCAGAGCATCAGGCCTTATCATGGCCACGTAGGTTTGTTTGGAAACCTCTTTGGCATTGGAATGCAGAGCTGAGCCATAATCTACCTGGGCTCTCTCCCTCTCTTCTGAAATGTTTTTGGCTTTGCTCATCTGCCTCCTTTTTGGATCGAGCTGTTTGATGGTCCTCCCAGGTCCTCCCCCACCCTGAGGCACCCTGTGCTCCACTTGACGACCTGCAGTGAGAGCAGGAAGTGGGATTTGTTAAGTGAGGCCATCTCCCTTAACAGCTTTCACAATCTGTGACTGTAATGGACAGGGTCCATTATTGTTGTAGGTCAAGCACTAATTGTATTCCATTGTGGCCCACAATTATTTTTAAATAATCTGATGTGCTGTTAGACAATGTTTTTAGGGGAATATTTATTTCTGCGGTATGTGAAGTCAACTCTTAAAGTATAGTAAATTTAAAAAAAAACTGGAAGAAAATCAGATCACGTTCCTGAATACATCAGCATGTTTTCAGTAAAAACAAATAGAAAAAAGTGTTATCCCTATTATATTCCCTACAGAAGTAGGAGCTAAACTTCATGGAAATGATATCAACTTTCTTATTATGTTTTTTAAAAATATTTTGCTTTGTACATTAACAAACACACCCAATTCCCACTTATATCCATCTCCTAATGCTCACTGCTGTGGGGGAACAGAGTGAAACAATTACGTGTGCTACCTTGTGCTCCTGGAGGTAAAGTGGGATATTAATCTAATAAATGAATATTCCTATATGCTTATCTTATTTCACATACATTTGAAAATAAAGCATTAGTATTACTACATGGCATTCTCTATAAATAGCATACTGCTAAATCTGTAATAGGTGTTTGAATTGCTATCAAACTATCTACTAAACCAGACACTTCTTTCTGACAAGCAACTTCATGTGAGAAAGGGATTATCTCCCAACAATTCCTTGTAAAATGATAATCATTTTCATTGGATAAAATGCCTTGAGAGCAGAAAACAGACTTAATGTGGGGAGGAGGCTGTGTATGTATGAGCCATTTGTACAGTGAAATACCATCTGTTAGCTCAGTATAAATCTCCTTTTAAAAATAAATAAAAAAGGCTTAATTTTTATAATGTTGTGTCAAACCTCCAATGGTATTCTGCTACACTAGATGAAAGCTAAATAACAATTCTAAAAATTCAAAATGTGTTCTCCTAAATATGTATCAGGAAAAGGAGCTGAACTGTGCTGAATGAAAATTTGCAAAACTAAACTATGCAAATCAATTATTGCATCCTATCAATCAAAAATGCCATTATTTTTTGGAGTGTGACAGCTACTTCAGGTGGCAGAGGTTGGGGAGTAGAAATAAGGAAGTGCAGTGTGATAGTGAAACAGTGTAGTTAAACACAGTTTGACCTGCTGCACCAATCAGCTTTCTCTCTTTATGTGGGATGGACCTATCCTGCTGCCTTTGTTACGTAAGATTTGATTGCTATTCCATTTAGCTTGTGAAGATTGCAGTAGAAGCGGAACTAGCTTGTTTCTAGGTTGCAAAATATTGGAGACAAGCTTAGCGAGATTATTAACATTAATATTGATAATATTTTATCTTGCCTTTTAAAATATATATTTGACCTGATTGTATTGTGGAAAATTTGGAGGGAATCCTGTGTTACACCTTTTATCCCAAAATGTTTTTATTTTGTTGGTTTTTCTTCCCTCCCTCTTTTCTGGCAAAATTGATTCTCAGAGGCCTTGGACATAATTAACATCCAGAAGCGATATTTTCCTTGTTACAAGGCAAGTTCCTCAGCTGCCCTTCTGTCAAAAGTCTTCTGGGTCAAGAGGATACACCTTTGATGAGATTTTACAGCAATCAGTGCAGTTGAGAACAGCACCACTCAGGACTGCTTGAGGGTATAGATTTCTATCAGTAGAATCTTGAAAACTAGTGTAAAAACGAAAATCTTTAGGAAATATCCAGAATATTCCAGCACTTCCATCAACTTTTGCAACCATTCATCCATTGTAAGAATCAAAGTATCCTTCCATTTTTGTGCGTAAATTAATCTTGCTGCTGTCAACATATATAACATCAAAGGTCCAATTTTTCCCCCAAGTCTTTTTTTCCATTAAACCCAGAAGAAATGTTTCTGGTTTTATCTTTATATTCACTTTGAGAATCTTCTGTATTAAGATGTGAATCCTACTCCAATATTTCTTTGCTTTGTCACATGTCCACCATAAGAATTCATCTTCTTTCTTAAATTACATCCATGCATATCTGGTGGCATGTTTTTAACAAAAGATCTCACGTGTGTGAATAAGACTGACAGGCTTAAGTTCTCATCAGTCATATATAATGACAGTCATATATAATGGTATCCTCCCTGCCTGCCAAACAGTGCTGATGTAAGTACTCTGAAATTGTTTTCACTTTCTCAGCTGGCCAGAGCAGGTGTGCTTTAAGACTAGGTAAATGGCACAGACAGTAGCAGGTGGCAAATTTGAAAGCCATGGTTTGTTGCCTAAATCACAATTGGCCACTCCACAGTTTTATACTAAGCCATAAACTGTGGTTATTGAAGCACAGTTGATGAGATCTCATCTTTTGGTAAGCTGTGAATAAGCATAATAAAGCTTAGTGCAGGGGTGTCAAACTGCCGGCCCGCGAGCTGGTTGCCTTATATGGAGGCCGCGCCCACCCCAGCTCCGGTAATGCAAAAAAAGGTGCGATACATTGCGACATGTCACGTGACATGGCGAGTTTGACACCCATGGCTTAGTCGTGTGATTTCAGAACTCAATATTTACATGCCTTTCCTATGAAAAATGGCTCCTATTAACTTGTGCAAATCAGCTATTATGGAAAAATCCAAGAGCACATTAAGAACATTTTCTGTGGGTAATTTGAACGTCCTGTGTACAACATTATGCTAATTGCATTGCTGTAAAACTAGATCCCCCATCACATGAAAATGTAATATTATACTAGCTGGGTGTTGACAGCCAGATTGAGACTTTTGCTCAGATATAAATGCCCTTGGGCATATATAGCAGTTTCTTTCTATAATCTATTCTACCTAATCATAAAAACCATGAATCACATGTTCAATTTTTTTTCATTTTTACTCAAAAAAAAAAAAAGTCCCTAAGTAGCTTCAAATTTTAGAACAAATGTGAAAGAGTGATAATATATCAAAGTTAAATGTGAGTAAAATGGAATGAAAGTCTAAAATAATTTAGGGTACAAGAAGCTCGCATATCCTTGATTGGGCCAGGAGGAAAACTAGCAAGGGAAAAACATTGAGAAATTAATGAATGCAGTTTTTTGGTCTGGATAACCTGTAAGGTTGCCCATAGAATATTACCTATACATATATTCAGTCAAGGCCCTGCTACCTACTCTATGAATTCAAGATTGTCTTCTGCATAAGGACCAATCTCAATCTGTACTATTTTTTTTTTTTTTTTTTTTTAACAAA
>NW_015389731.1:7932-57252 GCF_001527695.2 Protobothrops mucrosquamatus | reverse complement strand
TCGCTCTCCCGAGAAAAAGGGAGAGCTTTTGGGACTCTACTCCTATCCAGGAGTACTCACCTCGACCCCTTCTCCCGGGGCACAAGGTTCCAAGCCGCTGAACAGCTGCTGACCGCTGTTCATGCTGGCTCTGACGCCTTCCCAAGCGGACGGCTCCGAAAAGAGCCGCCATCGGCGCGCCGTCCCACCGGAAGTCGGCCTCTCAATCTGTACTATTGATTTTGCCAGAATACAACTGGTTTTCTTGGACTATATGGTCAGGGAACAATTTATGTGACTTACACTGATTATATCATTAGTTGTGTAATGGTATCATATGTTCGTCAAGTCATCATGTCATCTAAGACTATAATTGTCTGGACCTATAAATGTGTGTGGGCAACTATAGCAATTTTAAAAATACCCCTTTCGTTATCATAATCATTCTAGGATTTATATTCTTTTGCACTGTTTGTTTTGTAATAAAATAATTCATCTCGGAAGAAAAGCTAACGTCTTTGATGCCATGTATATTCTACAGAGCTTCAATTCCAGAGACTCTCTTTGAAAGGAACTATTGTTACCATCCCTTCCTTCTCTTCCACATTAATTCTCTTGTGCATGTTAGTTAGTTGATAAGAGTATGTATGCAA
Organism: Protobothrops mucrosquamatus; assembly: GCF_001527695.2. Lineage (NCBI taxonomy): Eukaryota > Metazoa > Chordata > Lepidosauria > Squamata > Viperidae > Protobothrops > Protobothrops mucrosquamatus. The sequence continues at coordinate 56,620 of NW_015389731.1, read as the reverse complement.
CTATCTCACATATCTACATGCTGTTTTTATTTCTTCTTCCCTTCTTCATGAATTTCAATTAACACTGTTTAAAATTGCTGCTATGCACTCACTGTTTTTATTTAGCTCACCATTTTGTAAAATTATTCAGTCATTTGGGGGAGGGGTTTATTGGGTAGGTATAGTGAGGCATCATTAAAAAAAACGGTGCAGAATATCATGGTTCATACTTATTTACAGTTTTCTTTGCATAATTGCAAGGGCAGGATTGGTTGATGCTGATCAGAAGGGGATAAAATTTAAGCTTCACTCCTTTAATTGGATTCTTAAAAATTCTCCATATTTGCATAGAGTTCTCCCCCATAAGTGCTAAAAGAGCATTAAAACATACCAAAGGTATCTAGCTAGCTATCTCTAAAAAAAAAAAAAAGCTGGGTTAGGGTGGGGGAATTTACCGTAGGTTTTTCACATCCCATGCACGGTTGTCCCAATCTGGAAGAAGCCAACCATATGTTTGTAATTAAAATAAACTTGGGAATATAACTAGATCAATACGAAATTGCCATGTTGTCTAGTTTGCTTCTTATTGATGGTTGTTATAGGCACTATCAGGCAATTAATTTTCAAAAATGACTGCTTTTAATTTTCTTTAATTACTTTATGTTATTTATTGCTGGGTGGGAAGACATCTTGCTGGGCCTGAGAACGGGAAGAGAAACCTGTTCATAACAGAGATTATGCTTCCTCTAACTCAGAAGACAAAGCCAATTAAAAATTTTTAGTATTAGCAATATTTCTACTAGTGATTGCTGCCAATAAGAGAAAAATGCAAAAAAGGAGGTTCAGAAGAAATCTAATAGTGATGGTACAGAGAAAGATAAGAGGTAGGGGAACCAAATGGGGCCAAATTGGAGGCAGTAGGAAAATGAAGGAAAGATAGAAGGGAACTAATAAAACTGAAGAGACGGGGAAACTCAGAAGGAAAGAAGAGGTGAGTGAGGAATTGCATTAGTATGTCATTCCAGATCCATAGTGTTTTTTCAAAGAAATACACAGATGCTCAGAAGAACTAGTGAGAGGCATAAAGGAGAGACAAGAGGTAAGGATAGAATGAATGAATTACACAGAATATATGTCCAAAATTATCCTTTTCTGATCCATCTATCAGTACAGTTGGGAATTTTTTGAAGTATAATGCAATATCTTGTGAACAACTTGTTGCAGTTTCAGAAGCAAGGAAAAGTGGGGGTGGGGATAGGGAAAGTTTTACAATGTTTATCAAGAGATGGCTCATATATACATATGTATAATATGTTTAAATGTGTGCTATGTATGTGTACACTTTGAGAGCAAGCAATGTTGCCATTCCTTAATGCCTGGAATAAAACAAGGGCATTATCAAAAAAAGGAAATTATTCGTGAAAAAAATTAACTGTTGAAATATATGCAGACTTCAACTGATTCAATGCTCTTTCTAGAAAGTCTCAGGAACTGCACTTCAAATTCAGAAGATGGGAATTGCTAATAGAAAATTCATACAATTCTCACCAAATTTTAATTTTCAATATTGCATTAAGCCATAATGTGATTTATTTGGAATTGGATTGTGTTGTAAAAAAAACCTGCTAATAATTGTTGACATATTTAAATATTTAAAACAATCTGATTTAGTTTAAAGTGTGAAACTAATTTTGATGAGAGAGAAGCATGACAGTAATACTGAGAATGTTCTGTACATACAACCTTGACCACAAAATGATAAATAGTAATGAACCTATTATTAGTTTAATTTTAATCTAGAGTAGATGATGCATCCTCAGCTCAAATTTTCATTTTAAAGCAATTCAAATTTATCAAGGCAAACATTTTTTTAAAAACTCAAAACAGCTTTGCTGCTTGTTGCAGACAATTTCTGGGTCACTGTTGAATTTGGATAGAATGCCCCCTGCTGATAGGTTTCCTGTATTTTATTAGAAAAATAGAAACTAGAAAAATAACTGTTGCAGCAAATGTGTAACAGCAAGCTACCAGGTACAGTCTTCACAAGCATTCCATCATATAGTTGACATTCCAAGTATGATTGTTAAATCTGCTACTCAAGAGATTAAGAATCTGCATGTTCTTTTTGCCTTTTTTCCTCTCACAAACATTTATCTCCACCTTCAGGATTTCAGCTGCATTATCCAACAGATAGGTGAACAATCCAGAAGAATTATATACGCTGCACGCGATGGTTTTCATGCATAAATGAATGGCTCATTATCTGCCATCAAGTCAGTGTCAACTCTAAGTAACCACATAGTTTTTCTCTATGATGATCTGTCTTTAACCAGGTCTTTCAATTTTTCTAATGGTGCACCCCATCCATCTTGCTGTTTATCTTGTTCTTTTTTTCCTTCTACCTTTCCTAGCAATAGAGACTTTTTCATACATAATTCTTCATACAATATCCTAAGCCTTCATGCAGCTTCTTTGGTTTAGCTTAATACGTTGTATTAGCCCACCTTGATAGTTGACAAACTATTGTTTACATCTTAAACAAATCCATGCAATGGTAGAAGTATAAGCACATTTTAGTTTCTCATTAAAAATGCATGCAGTAATCAAGACATGGGAACTGATTCTTTAATTCAATTCAGTGGTGGGATTCAGCCAGTACGCACAGGTTCGGGAGAGCCGGTAGCTAAATGTTGAGTTTGGAGAACTGGCTGAACCCACATTGCTTCTGGAAGTCCGTTCTAGGCCTGGAGGAAGCCTCCCAGGCCTGGAACGGCCCACAGGAAGTGCGTATATGTCACTTCCAGAAGTCCATTCTAGGCCTTGGAGGCCTGGAGGAGGCCTCCCAGACCTAGAACGGCCCACAGAAAGTGTGTGGATGTCACTTCCGGAAGTCCATTCTAGACCTCGGAGGCCCAGGCCTGTATCCACGCAGAGAACCGGTTGTTCAGGTATTTGAATCCCACCACTGATTCAATTTATTATTGTAGAGCTGCATAACAAAATTTGGGATTATTGTTTTATGATAATGGTACTAGATCAGTATATAAAAGAAATATGAACCAAGTCAACATTTCTCTACCCATACTTTTCAGAAGGCCTTTCTATATATTTGAGTGCTTCTTATTGGATAGACTTATAAACATTAGATTTTTAGATTTAATATTCACTTGAATTTGAGTCAATGTTTTCCTCTGCATATCTACCTGGCTACCTGCCTATCTATGCATAGGTAAAGAAGAGATAACTAACCAAATCTAACATAATCACAGAGCATTTTGTTTTTCTTATGAAGCTACATTAAAACCTTTTAAAACTTAGGAAAATATTTGGTTGGCATCAGTAGTGAAAAACACGCAGACCTTTGCAGGGAATTTTAGATAATCCATGTGCATATTTAAATTATAAGTCAAATTGATCTTTGTCCCATAACAAGTATAAAGGCCTTAAAAGTAGAACTCTGATAACATCCTTAGATAGCATTCTCTAGTGGTTTTCCTAGAAATATGATGTAATCACATAATAAATAATAGAATAAGATTTATTGAGCCAGTCTCAACCTTAGTCTTCAAGAATATCACATGTAGTATAAAACACAACATACAGGTACTCCTCAACTTAGAAGTTGTCCCTTAGCTAACATGAGTTCTGCGGGTAAGCGTGCAATGGTGATGCTGGGTGAGGAGGAGTGTGTGGGGCCTAGTGTTGTGGGAAGCAGACCCAAGGCCTGCGGAAATTCCAAAGGGGTTGGAAGTGGAGCATGGGGTGCCCCAGGGAGTGGGGGAGGCCTTGGGAAGTCCAGGGCTGGGCCTATGCTGGGCCTCCCAGGGCCGGCTCTGTGCCCCTGGGGCACCTCATACTCCGCTTAATGACTATATCAGATAGAGCAGGGATGGCAATTCTTAAGTGAGCCAATCACATGGGCTCTTCACTTAATAGTCGTCACGACTTTCGGCCGTAATGGGCAAGCTCCATTACAGTCACGAGTCAAGGACTACCTGTATTCAGAAGATGGATTTGCTCTTGAGCTCTTGTTTCTTAGAAGGCTTGTTTGGGTTACAGATGCAGAGGGCATTTTGTCCCTGTCTTTGTGTTTTATTTTACTTGCCACTCTAAGCTCTGCTTTCAAGTAATCAGCAGGTGTTGCTTCATGAGAAGCCATAAGCAGTTGCCGTTATGTAACATTATGTTTTAAATAAGTGTGTGTGAGAGATTTGTTTAATACTGTACATTTATTTTTATTTTTGTTTGGAGTTCTGCCATTTCATACAAAGGGCAGATTCCACACCAATCTATGTACCTTGTCATCTCTGAGAGAGTAGGTGTGGTAGTAGAGTTGTTGGTTTTTTTTCTTATATAAATTTCTTTTCTACAAAACTACTGTTTTGTGGTTTACTGCAAACAATTATCCATTATCCTACCTGCCACTGTCATTTTTAGGTTGTAATCCATGGGCTGGATTATGGGTTGGACATGGGGAGCATGATAGGGGGCATGTCAATTTCTAATTAAACATTAGAGTTTGGGCATATGAGAGGGTATGTTCCTACCAAGGATATGATTATAGAAAGAGGAGGGGGGAGAAATCCTAATCATGTACTACAGTCATCTCTGGTTTGTTGTCACTGCTATTCAATAAAGTAGGGTGTGTAGAGGCAAAGTATTCCCCTTGCATGGTAAACCTCAGTAGCTTTGAACTTTTTATTCATAGCATGCACTGATTTGAATGGTAACTCTGTAAACACTCTAGAAATAAGAAATAACCCCATGAAACCTGGTTGTAAGTTGACATACATAGGATTGAACAATTAGGCTCTCTTTGCTTCCACTTCCAAATGTCACTTTTAATCTTCCATTTTCAACAGAAAAGGGCATAGTCTAGGAATCCCTCATTTGCCATGCACAAGACTCAGATTAACCACTGTGAGAAAATTAAATGAAAGTCTAGCCTTCTTTAGGATATTAAATGGTTTTGATGGAGGAAGAATAGACGACATTCTTCAAACAGCATTGTCTGCAAAAAAAATCTGACAAAGCATTAATGCCCCCTGCTGCATAATCTTCTGAAGTTCTGTAGAAGCTCATGCGAGTTTAAATAGAAACACGGATCAGTGGAGCTCAAGGACTAGCTAATATTCAGCACTTAAACTCTGGGGTTTCTTTTCTTTTTTCTTTTAATTAAAGTGAGGGAAAAAGAACGGTGCAGGGAGATTTAAAGGATACATTTTAAGGGAATTTTTACAGGAAATCTGGAACACTTTTTAAGATAAAAAAACCAGGTTGTGTTTTTTTTTATTTTGTGCCTGCTAAATTCTACAGAACCAATTATTGTTTGCTTGTTTCTACTCCCCAGCATATTTTAGGAAAATCTTACTGGAACCAAATCCCACCTCTGCTACAGACTGGACCCAATTTGAATTTCTGCACACAAGTATTTTTTCTCAGATGAAATATTCTTCCAAATTGTTTTGTAAAACTCAAATTAGCCTAAGAAAACTACATAGCAATAAGACTTATATACCACTTCACAGTGCTTTACAGCCCTCTCTAAGCGGTTTACAAAGTCAGCATATTGCCCCCAACAATCTGGGTCCTCATTTTAATTGACCTCAAGGATGGAAGGCTAAGTAAACTTGAGCCGGTCAGAATCGAACTCCAGGCCGTGGGCAGAATTAGCCTGCTCTCACCACATAGCTATTGTTTAATGTCATGGGTGGAACTAGATAGTGACAATCTGTTTGGCAGATAGATAAAACTACTTTTAATTTAGTTTACTGTGATGTTTATACACAAATTTGTCTGGGGATGACAAAATAGATGGTCCCATGGAAGAAAACCCACATACTTTTGACCTAAGTTCAGCTATAGCTGAAGTCCTTCTTTTCAGTTCAGGTCTATAAAATTCAAATAATCAGATCCTGATCGGCTGGTTCAGTTCAGCTTCTATGGGTTGTCCGAGACTTATGGCCATTTGTTTAAAATCATGACAGTCTCGGAAAAAGTTATTTATAGCTCATCCTCAAAGTTACAACCATCACACATGATGACTTGTTTAATGACCCACATTGCTAGCAACTGAAATCCCAGACACAATTGTGGTCTAAGTCAAGAATTACCTGTATTTTTTCATCAAACCTAGTTGCGCAATATAGTGAAACAGGTAGTAAGTCTAAAAGAGTTGCAACTAAAGCCTGGTGTGATCAGTCTACATGCATGGAGAATTAAAATGGGAAGATGAACTATGTAAGCCAGTCGTTCTGAACCTGTGGGTCGGGACCCCATTTGGGGTCGATCGACCATTTCATGGGGGTTGCCATGCAAGGCTGTCCACCATTTTTTTTGTCTGCCATTTTTTTCCCCTTTTCCGGCGGGTGCCTTACCTCCCTTGGGCTGGGCCAGCTGGTGGTTGGCCTGCTTCGTCTCTGCTGCTTGCCAGCTACGCCTTGGCCGGCGCAGGGGGCGGAACCACGCATGTGCGGCGTTCCCGGGCAGGGAAAGTCCTCGACTTACGACTGGTTGGGTAGGTAGTCCTTGACTTACGACCGGTTTAGTCCTCGACTTACGACCGGTTTTGTCCTCGACTTACGACCGGTTGGGGTCACGGCATTAAAAAGGTTGAGAACCACTGATGTAAGCCCTGCCTCATCCACACTCCCTCCCTACTCAGTTTCATGAAAGGATTATGTAAGTGAAGTTTGTCCAAATGCAAATTGATTTCTCATGTGATTATGTCATTTGACAAACATCTCATTCACAGGAGCTTGATATATGCTTTCCAGAGAATGTACTAATGCTGTATTTCTGTTTTCATTTTTTAACAAAATTGAAGGAAATTCTAAATCAAAGCCTGATGTCTATGTTAAATTGAAGGAAGCTAGATAAATAGGAGTTTAATTCACACAAGAAATTTGCTTTTTGAAAACTTAATAAACATACAACGAAATAATGATTCCATTGTGCTGGATGAGACTGTGCTCTCTCTGATTTTTCTGAATTCATCTTTGATCCTGGATGGTTATGAAAATTCAGCTCAATTTGACTGGCTTATCACTTTCATATGACAGCTGGCCATCCTTTCATTTATGGCAGGGCTGTTTTTGTCTTTTCATAATCCTTTGTATAGGCTTTGAGCTGATATTTGGTGTGGGATCTAGAATGGGTTTTCTGGAGAACCAACAATGGAGAATCTTCTCCTCATGCAGCATCTAAATATTTAGGGGCAACAACTACTACTCTTCCTGATGACTGAGCTCACACAACATGCTACACCACATTTGGGTTTGTTGTGTTGTTCAAACAAAGGTTGCCTGAACCCAGATTTTGTCTTCACTCAGTTGCCTTCAGTTTTTCTTTCCTAAGAATCAGGAGAATGCCCCTCTCTCTTTCTAGTTGTAATACTGCATTCTCTAGCTAAACTGCATATTCTTGCAGATGGTTAGACCAAACAGCCATCTGTCTACTTTGGTGCTGCTCCTAACTTGGCCTAGCAGGAAAAGGAGAGGAAAGTGAGGTTGCAGTAGGCATTCAAGTGAAAAAAATGTTTTTCAAGGTTGCCTTTTTTTTTTTCACAAGGAGGCAGTGTAGTTCTTTTCATAATTTCTATTTTACTGTATCCCTGGGAACTGCTGTTCTATATTGTGTTTTTGTTTTTGCTTTGCTTTGCTTTGCTTCTATGTGATACACAGCCTTTATAGTAACAGGAGGTGGAAATTTGTATTATTTTCATTTAAGGTAGACGTTCTCAATGCATAACAATCACATTGTGAAGGAGCAAAGAAATACCTTGTCTGCTTCTATTTTTCATGGCATATAGCAGTTTAAAATATGATAGTAAATGAATACATAATAAAAAGAAAGGAAAACCTCTGATTTTAGGTTGCCTCCTGAATTACAGGTAGTCCTTGACTTATGAGCCCAAAATTTCCATTGCTAAGCAAGATAGTTGTTCACTGTAGCCCCAGTTTATGATCTTTCTTGCCACAGTTGTTAAGTGAATCACGTTAATGACAGGGTTGTTAAGTGAATCTGGCTTCCCCATTGTCAGAAGGTTGCCAAAGGTGATCACATGTCCCTGAGACACTGCAATTGTCATAAATACATGCCAGTTGTGAAGCATCCAAATTTTGATTACATGACCAAGGGGATGCTGCAACAGTGATAAGTGTGAAAAATGGTCATAAGTCACTTTTTCAGCGCCATTGTAACTTCCACACAGTCACTAAATGAATGGTTGTAAGTCAGGGACTACCTGTAAACAACCAATTGGGCACTATTCATTATTTCATATTGAATTGATGGTTGGAGTTCCCATCCACTCCGTCCTGTTGCAAACCTTTGAGACATCTGTGTAAGCTGAAGGATGCAAGGGCAGAGATTGCTAGAAATTAGTTTTATTTGATCAAATGCTTTGCTCCATTTCATATTTTAATGAAAAACTCAGGATACATACTTTTGCCTACATGCATAAAATAACGGATGTTGTTACACGCCTTTGTTAGCATGTTGATTATGAACAGTAATTTGAAAGTCAACATTGATGTAGGTTAAAGTGGCATTTAGCTTTTTACAGCCATATCACACTACTCTTACCTCAGCTTGCCATCGACTTCTATTCCAAGGGTGTGTTGTTGTTTTTTAAAAAAACATAATTTTATTTTATTTATTTATTTATTTATTTCATTTATACCCCGCCCTTCTCCCGGAGGACTCAGGGCGGCTTACAGCCAGTTTAAAACAATCCCACATAAATACCAAATACAAATCTAAAATAATTAAAAATAAATATTTGAATTGGCCGCTCTATTAAAATTTTGTTAAAACCAATTAAAATACCCCTAGTCCAGTCCTGCCTGCTGAAACAGCCAAGTCTTTATCATGCTATTATGAAGCCATCCCCCCTTCTAATGCCAATGTATCTGATTTTTGGTTCTTGAGAGCCGTGATGGTGCAGTGGTTAGAATGCAATATTGTAGGCTAATTCTGCTGCCAGCAGTTCGATCCTGACCAACTTAAGGTTGACTCAGCCTTCCATCCTTCCAAAGTCGGTAAAATGAGGACCCAGATTCTTTGGGGTAATATGCTGATTCTGTAAACCGCTTAGAGAGGGCTGTAAAGCACTGTGAAGGGGTATATAAGTTTAAGTGCTATTAAGTGAAGAACTTTGCAATTGTCTCTGTTACCTTTCATCATATTACCTTCAGCATATTTTTCAATCTATCAAAATTGTTTTGAATTTTCAGCAAGTTACCAGGATATTAATCTCAACCAACTTTTAATCATCTACAGATTTGAGACACATTCCTCCATTCACAGAGAAGCTGGTATGCTAATTATTTTTTTCCCTTTTATTTTGAACATATCTAAATACACCCTTTTTGTTATTCTTAGCATCTTTTGAATTTTTGGTTTCCTGACACTAGCTCTACATATCTGGGCAACCTGTTTGTGAAGTGGCCCTCTTCCCATTTCTTTCTTGTTTTTAGACCTTTGCTAAACCCTTTGTGTTCCTGTATTTAGTTTCTGTAGTTGTCCTCCATTTTTTTTATCCTTCTTAAAATTGGCTTTTGTTCAGGAAATCCACTTGTTCAATTCGCTTGTTCAGGAAACCCACTCGTATTAAAACTCCTTTTTCGCATTAAATTTCTCTGCTGCGTGATCCTACTTACCATTATTCTGAGTTCGTTAAAATCTGCTTTATTAGTTTATTATTTTATTAATAGCCTGCCTTTATTATTATTTTTATAAACAACTCAAAGCAGCGAACGTATCTAATATTCCACCTTCTTCCTTGTTTTTGAAAGCATATCTTTGGCGCCACAAACATGCTATCCTTTTGCATTGTCGTTTTTCTTCAGGGTTTTGGCTTCCCCTTCTCAACTACACCTTCCACACTGAGTAGTATGTCCTGCCAAAGAAAGCCCCTCTCTTTTTGTTTTCTTCTGAGGTCCCAAAGGAGAACGTTGCCAGTAAGGCAAGTTAGGGATTTCCTGTAGGGATTCTGCTTGGCAGAGTTGTATCCAAACAGATATCAGGATATTTACTGTAAATTTTCCCATGAGTATGACTTCACACCTCTCCGAGAAAGCTGGGTTTAGCTTTTGAAAGACATGAACTTTTCCTCATTTTGGGAAGACGACAATAGACCTCAGCAATAGTGCTGGGCCAGTTGCGCCTCCATTAAGTTCATCCTGAGCCTCTTTATTAGCATGTCTGATCAATTCCTCTCTTCCCGTTGCTTCCTTTCTTCCATTTTCAAAATTTATTTTATTTACTTCTTTGTAATTTGCTTTTTTCTGAATGAGATGGACTTTGAGTGAGCCTTGTAATTATTAATATTGCCTGCTAGAAGCTTTTTACAGACTGCATGGGGAGAAAGGAATTTCTGGGGTTCCAGGTTGGGATTAAATTCAGCGCTTTCAGCCTGATACTCTGAACTGTTTAAAGGATTTTTTAAAAAAACTAATTATGTATGCATGTTAATAATTTGTGTTGCTTTTAATTTATTACCTTGCTAATTTGATCATCCTACTTGGATGGAAAGGGAGGATATAAATCAAATACATTAAACAATCAATCAAACAAACAAACAAATCCTGAAATAAGGCATAGTGCTTTTTATGGTAGTTGTTGGGGGGAGGAGCTGGACTAATTTCCAAACTAAATTAGCTGGAATATTTCAAATGTTCTTCTTAGGCCTGTTTCAATCGAGATGGGCGGCAAATAAATTGAAAAATAAATAAAACGATAAAGATATGGAATACTGAGTACAAGAGTAAGATGCAGCCCCCAAAAAGAATTAAAACCCTAAAATACGGCATATTCAGATGGAAGCTAGAGAGCTAAAAATAGGAAGTAGGTGGAGAGAGAACAGCAGAGGATTGTCAGTGTCACTGTTTTGTTTCCCTTCTTTCTGAAACTCCTTGGCTACGTTACTATGCACCCTCCAGAGTAAATCTCACTAGATTTTTTTTTTCTTCCTAAGGTTTCTTTTCCATCTGTATGTTACTTTCCTCAGCCTTGTGGGCTGGGGAGTGTTTATTCCAGTCCAGATTACTGAACTGTTAGGATGTATGCCCTGTTCAGGGCTGCCCCATTTCATTTGCATTGATCCACACTGCTGGTAACAACTACACGCTTTGGAATAAGTCAGGGCGGTACCTCCTGTTCTTTTTGTGAGGTGTTTTGTAGCCCCAAAACTTCCCTGGGAGTAGAAGGGGGAGTTACTTTGCGATTTATGTAAGAAGTGCTCCAGAGGGCAGACATTCATCCCAGCGCATTCTTGCACCGATGTGGGCATTTGCTTCTGGAATGGTGGCAGTGAGAATGGAGGGGGGCAATAGTCAGAGGCATAAGTGCTGAGCAGCTGCTAATGTCATCACCATGCTGTATTTTCAGCTTGTCATTATGGCTGGGACGGTCTTGCTTGCCTACTACTTTGAGTGCACGGACACTTTCCAGGTACATATTCAAGGCTTCTTCTGTCAAGACAGCAATTTGATGAAACCATATCCAGGAATAGAGGATGAAAGCTTCATTTCCCCTCTTGTCCTCTACTGTGTCCTGGCTGCAACCCCAACAGCAATTGTAAGTAGATTGAATATATTAAATATATATGTACATGCATATTTTAAAGATTCTTTGACTTATTGGATTGTTGATTGCTGACTTCCCGGAGAAGAGATTTTATTCCTTTTCCACCCTCATGATTTTTATCTAACTCCATAAATGTCAGTATAGTCATGAGGAGTCCAGCACAACTTCAAGGCATCTTTAGTTTTGGTTTTTTTTAAAATCTGATAAGCTTGTGTCAGACATTGGCACATTATCATAATCCCTTTGGGTATTAATTATCCCACCAATTAATTAATTATCTGTATGTGATTTCACAGGAAGACAAAATACCATGTTACATATTTCTCAGCTGAAGTGCAATAGCTAAATGTAAACAGCTTCACACATTTAGATCAACCACAACACTTTGATGTAAATGATTGGTGCTGGAGTTTATCACCATGAGTTCTCAGGGAGTTTAGTAAATAAATAAACTATGCTTTTAGTAAAAGCAAAATAAGAATCTTGCAAGGTGTGCGAGGTTTCATATGCTGAAGGCAAACCTGACTGCTTCAAAAAGCATTTCAGCTGAGTAGTGCTTATGAATGAATAAAAAAAATTGCCTTTTGCAAATCCAATGTCAGTTTCCCCACTCTTTCCAATATAATTCCCATGGAAAATAATTAAAGGCTGCCATAAGTCCAAGAAAACTATTGATTAGGAAATAAATGCCAAAAGTGTCCTGATTGCTTTTCTTTTCATGGCAGACATTAGCTTCTTTGTGTTACAAAGCAAATAGATTTAGCCACTGATTTAATTTAAAACGCTGCTTCAAATAAGCTTCTGACACATGTTTGTCTAGTTTCCTTTTATGCAACCCGGTTTGTTTTTCCTTCCCACCAGAATATTTGTTGTACATGTTTGCAATTTCTTTCCTTAAGTTCACTGCAAAAAGAGATTCAACAGAAGAATAATGAGCAACATGTATTAAGCACATTTAATTAGATGAACGTGTCCATATAGGATAGGCTCAGTTTAGCTTCTTATTCAAATTCACAAGTCTTAATCCAGCATCCTTTCAGGGTGTGCACAGCTGTGAGCAATATGATTGGCTGATAGCAAGAGTGCTACAAACATACTTTCTTCCACCCATATTTCCAGAAAGGTTTTTTTTTAAATGACATCTGTTTTTAAAGAAACGATTCAAAATAAAAATTTAAAAATGCTGAACTAATGTGCAGGTCAAATATTCAGATAACACTTGTTAAAATGTTCAAAGGTAGGCGATATCTGTTGAAGGTATGGCAAAAGAATATTGAAAGCTAGAAGGGAAAAGGTATTGTGAATTTTTAAAGGTGCATTTGCAGATGCAAGTGTACAGGCTTCTAGAAAGAGGAGTATTTTTAAAGGAAATAATCTGAAAAGATATTTGAGGAGTGTTTACTTGCTACCTACACTCACTCAAGGCATGTTCAATAAGAATGTCCAGTCATATGCCCTCTATTCCAGTTCATGCCAGGCAGCTCCAGGCAGCTATAGAAAAAGATTAAATGTTTATTATTGTATCTTTCTGATTCTTCTATATGCAGTAGAACCTTAGCTAATTAACATTCCCCATCCTATGTAAATGTATTGAGACATATGCAAGATCCTTTAACACTGATACTAAACACACAGCCCCAGGAGATATAACTAGTCTGTGGTTAGGAAATAACAGTGGGAGGTCCAATTTTCTTATCACTTTCGTGCATAAATGCAGTGCATGGAATTAATCAGCTGAATCCTTCAGTGACACACTATATTTTATGCAACCAAAGTGTAGCTATGATGGAATTTCCATGTAGTATGGAAAAATCTTCTTCACCTGGAAGATTTATTTGAAATTCTTTGATTCAATAGAAACATGTGCTTCCTTTACCTCAGGGATTCCCAACCAGGGATGCGAGGAGATATTCCAGGGGATGCAAAAACTTGAGTTTTCAAAATTGTAGTGTATACGCATAATTTGTTGCTGTTATTTCAAACTTTTGTAAGGGGTGCGAGAATATATCAGAAGCATTCTAGGGGTGCGGGGTATAGAAAATGTTGGGAACCATTGCTTTACCTGCTAATTTTCCATCCAGTGGTTGAAGCCATGTTAATGATGGAGCAGCAATTGATGGTCACATGGTTGAAGGTGAAAGCCAAAGGACAACTGGACATTATGAACTTATTAATATATATATGGCATGCACAGTCAAAGTAGGTTGTGTACAGCTATTACTTTTCTGACTGGGAGACAGGCCAATGCTAATGACTGGCCCAAAGTTATCCAGTGCTTTTCTGTTGCTGGGGATGGACTAGAATCTGGGTCTCCCTGATGCAATACTACACTAATGATGGCTACACTACACTAGTCTCCTGGATAAACTTACTTATCAACAAAAAAAATCTTAATGTCATTGCTTCAATCAAACTGGTAGATTGTTATAGCTCTAGCAATACCAGCAGTAGTTGCGTTTCTTGAAAATAAGTGCCCAAACTTTATTGAATTGCAGAGATTCAAGGGGTGAAGAAAGCATCATGTGAGGGAGATATGTCCTGCTTGCCAACTAAAAATTTGTATATAATTAGGAAAGCTAAATTTGGTGTTGTGGTTAAAATGTTGGACTAGAAAGTGGGACCAATCTGCCCTTAGGCATGGAAGCTCACTGGGTGACTTTGCTAGTTCTTTTTCAGCCTAGCAAATTTGTTGTGGGCAAAAATTGTTGGAGAGAGAGCTGTCATTCTCATGAATGAAAGGCAAGATATAATCTAAATAAATAGTAGCCAATAGAATCTGAGAAAGCAGCAGTTAGGAACTGATGGTGCACCTGATTGGAAGGAGGAGTGATTACTAGAAGAGACAGCACAGAAAACAAAGTAGACAATCCTAGATGGAATCTAGCTAAATGTAACCATTCCTATAGATGTTTATTTGGAAGTGGGCTTCTGCACCAGAGATAAATCCCTTGTGTGTCTAATCATATCTGGCCAAACAAAGTATTCTATTATATTGGCTGGAAACTTTAGCAGCAAACTACCCAGCAACATCACTATATGTCTGAAAATCACATAAAAGTTGGTTGGGTTCTGTCTTTTTCATGCCTCCAGTTTCAGGTAGCACAAATGGGAGAGTTTTATTTCTGTGTCTGCCTTAAAGGGACTCTAGTTGAAGTTAATTTCCTTCCTGTTGGAAAAAGAAAATCAGATATCTTTCTAAAAAATCAAGTCTTGTGTGCCTGCACCATTATTCCACTGATGAGCACTCAGATGAATAATAGTAAAGATGTTGAAGAGAATGCGAAATAATAAGAGAGGAGGAAGCAGAGCTTTTTTTAAAAAAACTGGGAAAATAAGGAGAGGCGGAGATACAAGAAGCTCTACTGACAGAAATGTAGCCAAGAGGGAGAAGTAGCAATAAAACAGAAATACACTCTTCCAAAAAGAGCACCATGAGGATTAATTTTTTGTCCACAATGTATGTTTATTGCATAATGAATTTGATAGCCTCTATATTCTACAAGGCTTATTTATTGCCATTTTTGCTTTTAATATAGCTGTTCCATATTCCCTTTTCTATTCTGTAGTTCTTCCTGCATCCAACTGAGATTCAGCAGCACACAAATTAAAAAAAAGGAAATGGATTAATTACTTTTTTAAAAAATAAAGAAGTATAACGTTTTCCTCTATTAATTTGTAATTGGGTTCTGTTCCTATACTGATTGTACTAATAACAAAAAATAAATACATCTTGTAAAGAATAAAATTGTGTTACTCCCAACTCAGGGTGATTAGTAAAATATAAAATAAATTTAGTTCATATGAATGGAAAATCATCAGGCATATACCTCCCCTTACTTTAGCAAGTGAGGGATTGAAAAAGTCTCATTTGTTTTAGTTGTAATTTTTTATTTATTTTTAAATTTAAGCTTTTAGACATTTAACTAAATATCTCATTTCAGAGATATTTCCTTACCAGATTCCTCAGTGCTTTTAACAGTGGCACAGCTTCTATTGTATTGCCTTCACTGGAAAAGTCAGGATACATTCAGAGATGGATCAGCCTTGAAAGTAGCCCATGTTGAGCTGTCAAAACACCAGCTCAGGAAGTGTTTTATGACATTTTGTATCATGTCATAAAATGCTTTATGATAATGTTTATGTCATAAAGTGTTTTATAAGTTTTGCCAAATTTCAATTCCAAGGGAGTCATGGGTCCCGGTTTTTGGATGTATTCCATATGTTAGCCCATTTGAGGTAACTTGATTCAAAGCTATTCCACCCAATTAAAAGTTCAGAGTTTTAGTAATATATAGAAGATAATCTTTGGAAAATTAAGGACTCAAGTCTGTTACTTCAGATGTAAGCCAGTGAAATGTAGTAATTAATCTCTTCATCCAGAGATGATCATCCAGAATTGGTGAAAATTCAATTTATCTGACCTCTCTACTACTCCCACTAATTGTCCCCTATTGGTGCTCTGTTCTCTGCTGTCATAGCCAAGTTAGGCTAAGGAATGGGGTGGGATGGATTAACATCCCTTTCCAGAGAGTGGTTTCCGGTTATCAAGAGGAGTTCAGCAGTGACCAATACATTTGTCTTTGTGATTCTCAGCATTCCCCCTTCCCCTTCCCTTTTACAGATTTTTATTGGAGAGATATCTATGTATTTCATCAAGTCCACTAGAGAAAGCTTAACTATCCAAGAGAAAACAATTTTGACAGGAGAATGCTGTTACCTGAATCCACTACTTCGGAGAATCATTCGATTTATAGGTAAGCATAATTAACACATTTGCAGAATAAAATAAGAAAAACAATTTCATATGTTTCTATGCACAAACCTCCCATGTAAGGATCCCCAGGGAGGCGGGGTGGGGGGGAAGATGTGTGTGAGAAAGAATTTGCTAGCTCCAATTTTTAGACAGGACCTTTTTTTGGCATTTTTCTAGCACAATATTTCACACCTAACAAATCACATTTCATAAAGCTTAGTGATATAGAAGGTCTTGTACAGTTTGATTGATATCCAGAGACAGATTCTCGAGACGCCTGTGACAAAAGAAGGGCAAAACTATTTTCTTCTTTTTCCTTTCAGAAATAAGAAATAAAATTCATTATGGGAGGCCAAGTACTAACCTGCCATTCTGATGACTTTTGGCTGGCAACCATCACTTTTATTTTCCATTAGTTTTCTATAGCAGTCAAGATTTTCAGTGGCTTATGAAGTAGAATTTCCAGCTAGAGGCAGCCTCTAAAAACAGATTACAAAAATAAAATAGTGGTTTTCTTCCGGAAGTTGTATGAAGAGATGAAATACAGGTACTCCTTGACTTACGACCACAATTGAGCTCAAAATTTATGTTGCTAAATGAGAAATTTGTTTTGCCCCATTTTACAACTTTTCCTGTCAGAAGGTTGCAAAAGGTGACCCTGGGACACTGCAACATCATAAATATGAGTCAGTTGCTAAGTGTCTGAATTTTGATCACTTGACTATGGGGATGCTACAACAGTTGTAAGTGTAAAAAACAGTGACGTAACTTTGAACAGTCACTAAATGAACTGTTATAAGCCGAGGACTACCTGTATAAGAGCTGGTAACATAGCTTCCATGTTCTTCCAGTGAAAATATATTCTGATTCAGCTGAAGTCCTAATTCTGTGAAAGAATTGGGGGAAATTTGGATCTAGGCAGCAATCAAGTTCTTTTACTATTTCAACAGGACTCTGACTCCTGTCACTCCATTATGATTATTCCCTGTGTTCTTATGAGCAAAACAAAATAATTATGTACTTTCTTTTCCAACTGAACTGTGTCCAAGGAATAGGGCTTAGGACATTTGACCTACTCTGTGTTTCACATGCATTATCTAAATCATATTAGCAGCCTTGTAGTGTTATTCCCATATTGCAGGAAGAAACTGAGTTGAAGAATTAGTGTCTTATTAGTGGCTTCCTTGTGTGTATCCATTTTAAATGAACATAGAACTTAAGATTTTCTGCAGCTTGCCTCTTTCCTGAATAAAGTAATCAAAATAAAGACATCACTTGTAAGAAATTTTTAAAAAACCTGATATTTTTAACGGTTTAAAAATATGCATTTTAAGCAATTTCTGTTGCATTGATAAGTGGTAAAGAGGCCATTAGAAAAATCTAGGAAGTGTTTTCACTGTGCTGCTGAAGTCCAAACTAATCAGGCAATCAGGATTTCTGCTAAAAGCACTTCTGCTGTGCATGTATGGCTAAATATTTATTTTGGCCGATATACTTTTCAGCAGCTTCAATTAGTGTACATCCCAAGTATTTTCTCTTTCTATCTGCCTTAATTTCTTGTAGTTAGAGGATTAGATAGGCTGGGCTAAATGTGAAAGTTGGTTCAGTTTAGATCAGCGCCCCCCCTCCAACCTTTTGGGCACCAGGGACTGGTGCCATGGAGAAAGGTTTTTCCATGGACCAGAGGGGGTATGGTTTTGAATACTGCCTGCATCCCGAGTATGGAGCTTTCCTTGTTTGTGCAGCCTGCTTTCCGGGGGTTGGGGACCCCTGTTTTAGATGGCTTTCATCTGTATATAAGCTTCTGAAATATGTAGTTCCTTAGATAGAAAACACTTTATGTGGATCATATTGATAGGCAGAACCTCCCGATAATGGGGAATTAAAAATAAAGCATCTGATGTGATGAAAGAAGAGTGGTTTTTTCTCATATGAGGTGTATCCATTATTATCAATATAAGAATACAAAACAAAATTTGAAGAAACGCAGCTAGGTGATCATGAATTGTTAGGCGTAGTTGCACCTGCTTAGAAGTTGGATGGGGAACCATAAGGGCTACGAGAAAAAATCAAAAGAAACAACTTCCATTTTGTTGCCAAATAAAATTATGTGATCATATCAAGGTAATCTCCAGGAATGCAGCTTAACACCATGGACATATTCCTGTACTATTAGAGTAATAAATAAATGAGCACCGGGCTGGAAAATCTTTAGGCCTGCAGATATTGTTGAATGCCAGTTCTTATCAGCAGCAGCTAGCATGACCTATAGTTAGGAAGTAAATTACTCATAGCCCTGTTGGGTCATCTTTTCAGAGATATTTCCTCATCGAAACAGAAAAGCAGAATGACCACGGACTGGCAAAAAAATAGTGAGAATGAGAGCTGCTGGCTCCTCCTGTGACATTACTTCTAGGTAGCGAAGCTGACAAGAATTATCAAAAATTACTGCTTGTTCTCTTTGGCTGACCTGAGGAACTGTCTTATTTTGCTGGGGGAGAGAGAAACAAAGGGAGCCACAGACCATGAGGAAAACTGCACTCTTCTTCCCCATCCTGTATGTCCCCAAGAGCCCCTCCCTCCAGGGAAGAAGGTACACCCATTGACTGCCAGCATCCCCCATCCAGCCCTATCTCACCAGCAGGCATCAAGCCATCATTTATTCTTTCCTTGCACCCACTGCTGTTAAAGAGATTTCAGATTTCAGCCTTGGTTACAAAGCAGCGAATCACTGCTCACCTGCAGGTCTTGCCACCAGGTGATTGGATGAAGCAGTGGGAATGATTTCTGACTTCCTGCTGGCTTCCCCATTGACTTTGCTTGTGAAAAGTTGTCATTCTTCCTCCTCCTTAGTTTACCTGAGGAACTGCCTGCCAGTTTGCTGGAGGGGGGAGGGAGAATAGTTGCAGACTCAGCTCCCACCTCCAGGGAGTAGTAGTAGTAGTAGTAGTAGTAGTAGTAGTAGTAGTAGTAGTAGTAGTAAAGTTGGAAGGGACCTTGGACGTCATCTAATCCAACCCCCTGCTCAGGCAGGAAACCCTATATCATTTCGGACAAATGGCTGTCCAATCTCTTCTTAAAAACTTCCATTGACAACCAGCATTCCCATTAAGCCTACCTTGAAGTATAATGGCAAACATGTTACTGAGAGAGAGAAAAAGACTCTGTGAAAGTTGTAAATGTGAGCATTGGTTGCAAAGTTACTTTTTCATCACTGTGGTAAACTCGAACTATTGCTAAACAAATAATTGAAACTAAGGACTCTCTGTACCTGTACATTTATGCTGAATAAGCCCCATAGGATGGCAGCACTTAGCTGATATGGAAAATTAAGCAAGGGTGGCCATAGTCAGCCTTTGGAGGACCACAGATCAAAATGTAACTATGGATATAGCAAGTGGCAGTACATGACCAGCTTATCGGGGCTTGGAAACTAAGCAGGGAACATGAATGAAAAACTATCAAGAAATAGACTAGGTTGTAGATGGTAGAATGAAATGTGAATTTGAGACCTGACCTGACCTTGACTTGACTTACGTAACTTCTATCCCTGTCTGTCTGTCTGTCTGTCTGTCTGTCTGTCTGTCTGTCTAGTGTTCATTGACTAGATGGGATATTTTTGCAATCTCTTAATTGTGGCAAAGTGTACCTATTAAACTGGGATTGTTACTAATAATGACAAAAAGTTTTCACTGAGAAAATAACGAAAGTGTTTTCTGATTTTCCAATAGAGAAATGGAGATTGTATAAACTTTCCATCCCAAAACGCTTATCCATGCTTCATTTAATCATCGCATATTCGGTTATTCTAATGTTCTGTATTTTCATTAGATCCTAACCATTTCCCTGCCCTCATTAGTACAATTCTGAATTGATTACTTGAAGAAGACTCGCTTCATTTCTCTCTTCATTTTCCTCTACATACATTCCCATATTATGTTTCTGAACATTAAGGAAAGCTGGGTTCTCATTTTTTATATGTGCTAGGCAGTTGGTGCATTGGAACAAAACCCATACCTTGAACGTGTCCGATACTAGCATAAAATAAAATTAGGCAACTTTGAAGGGCTCAAGTACATCCGAATGTCTCCATATCTATATAGGGTTTTTTTTCTAAATTTGCAGCCTCCGCACTTGGTTTAATTACATTTATCCTTATTTTTAAATCTTAAATTTGTGTTGCAAATTTTCCTTCTCCCTCTTTTTTTTCTGGTGGAGGAAAGAAGCTGTTATTTTTCTTCCATGCCTATCGTGTTTTCAGTTCTTAATAATAATTCCACTTTTCTTGTTCTTTTACCTTTTCATTCTCTCAGGAGTATTTGCATTTGGTCTTTTTGCTACCAACATATTTGTAAATGCTGGCCAGGTAGTGACTGGAAACTTGGCACCCTATTTCTTGACTGTCTGTAAACCCAACTACACTGGGAGTGACTGCCGAGCTCATCACCAGTTTGTTAACAATGGGAATATCTGCACCGGCGACCAAGATGTGATTGAGAAAGCGAGGAGATCTTTTCCATCCAAACATGCTGCTTTAAGCATATATTCAGCCTTATATGCTACAGTAAGTACATAAAGAGATTCTGCTATTACCTGTCCTTCATTTATCATTTCTGACTGCTTTAACGTCCTCTCATTTCTCTATAAAGATTTAAATGCAGAATCACAGAGATCCGCCATGGCAGGCTTGTTGGGCTGTACTGTATCACAATCAAATACACAGGTAGTCTCGACATACAACGGTTTGTTTAGTAATGGTTCAAAGTTACAATGGCACCAAAAAAAGTGACTAATGACCATTTTTCACACTTGCAGCATCCCCGTGGGGATGTCATAAAGTGTTTTATAAGTCACATGCTCAAAATTCAGACGCTTGGCAGCTGGCTCATATTGTGACGGTTGCAATGTCTTGGGGTCATGAGATCTTTTGTGACCTTCTGACAAGCAAAGTTGCCGGGGAAGCTTCACAACCGTGTTACTAACTTAACACTTAACAGCTGTGAACAGAAAGGTCGTACAATGAGGCAAACCTCACTTAAGAAATGTCTCCCTTAGCAACTGAAATTTTGGGCTCAATTGTGGCCGTAAGTCAAGGACTACCTGTAACCATTGTCATCTTCTCAGTGTGATCATGTTTATTTCTAGAGCAGGGGTGTCAAAACACGCCGCGTCATGTGACGTATCGTGACGTATTGCGACTTTTTTCCCCTTGCCAGAGCTGGGGTGGTCCTGGCTTCTGCGTGACGCATAGTTTCTAATACTCACTAAAATCACTTAGAAATTTTTTTTTTATAGGACATCTAGTCCAACCCCATGCTTAATGTAGGATTTCTTAAAGCATATTGGATAGATGGGTATCCAGATTCTGTTTGAAAATCTCCTGTGAAAATGATAATACCATTGTATTTAAGAGTGTCAACCAGTGGAATAGATTGCCTATATGTTATGATATAATCTATTCCATTGGTTGACAGCTGTTAAATCGAAAATCTCTTAATATCTAAACTAAATCCCAGTAGTAACCCAGTAGTTGTGGTCCTGCCCTCTGAGGCATCACAGAATACCTTCACTCCTTTCTGTACATATTAACCCTTTAAAAATCTGAAGGCTGCTGTCATCATTTCCACCCCGGTCTTCTATTCTGCAAGCTAAGCATATTCCTTGAATCATAAAGGTGCTTTTTCAAAAGGCAACTGGATTTTGTTTTTCCTTCCATTCCTTTCTTACTCCAAGGAAAAACAAAGTCCAGTTATCTTTTGAAAAAGCATCTTTGGGACAACCATGAGCTGGATGACTGAGAATCTCCCTAGACATTCCTTGAATAATTTTTTCACAGGAATTGGTTTCCAGTTCCTGGCCAGCCCTCCTCTGATCTTACACTCCTGTTTAGACTGTGGAACCCAGAACTGGATGCAGTATTCCAAGAAAGAATTAGACCAAGACAGAATAATACTTTCCTGGGATCTGTACTCCTTCCTTCTGTTAATGCATCTTAAAATACTATTTACCTTGTTAGTAGCTGCATAACATTGTTCACGTGTTCATTTTGAGCTTGTGATCTGATAGAGCACCCAGATCACTTCTACATGTATTACTGCCAAACCAGGTCTTCTCTTTTATTTTATTTTATAACCACAGATAAGGATTTTACATTTTTCCCCTGTTCAAATCCATCCTATTTATTTTGGCCTAGGTTTACACCTGCCTAGAGGCCCATGTTTTGTAATTCTTTCTTTAACTTCTGAAGTTTTAGCCTCCCCTCATTGCTAGTAAGAAGCCCCTTATGGACTTTCTGAAGAAAACAGAAAAAAATAAGCTTATGACTTACAGTTTTGATTATTAGATTGGATAAATTATAGAAGGAAGAGTCACAATGTAACTTTAGAGAAAGAAGTAAATCTACAGTTGTACTTAGAACTGCTATAAAGAAGATCAGAAGCCATTTCTTTCTATCTTTTTTCTGTATTTTCTATTTTTCTACCTTTTTTCCTTACTGCACTTTAGCTTTGTTTCATTTCTTCCTTTTTCTTTTTTCCTTCTTACTCTATTTAGTTTGTATTAATTTTTACTTTTGTTTTTTAAATCCTTCAATAATATATTAAAAAATAATAAATTGTTAGCTACTCCTTCTAGTTAAGTGTCACGTGAAAATTTACCAATTTTTGTCTCAACCAATTATCTAGGTTATTTATAAAAATGCTCAATGGGGCTCAGAGCTCTCCAAACTAATGTGGTTATTAATGAAGTCATTTAGTACTTAGAATACTTTCTGAGGGCAGTGATTTAGCCAATTAGGAGTTCATTACTGAATACCTCATGAAGGATTCCATCAAATACTTTGCTGAGGTCAAGATACATTCTTGTCCAGGGCACTTCCCCAATCTATTAAAACAAGTAACTGTTTTTTTAAAAAAGGAGAAAATGGCAATTTTGCATCATTTGTTTTGGACAAATACATACTGGCTCTTGGTTGTTAATCAAGTGTTCATAGTCTCATTTGCAGTTGGAGCATGAATTACAATGAAGCTGCTTTTTAATATCCTTAAGCTTGAAGGTCTGTAATGTCTCTCTTTTCAAGAAAGGGACAGTGTTTGTTCCCATTTTCTGGATTCACCAGATCTCCAGGAATTCTCAAAGATATTCCCCTTTAGTGAATTTGCAATCTGCAAGTTCCATCAATATTTAGGATGAGTACAATTTATCTGGCCCTGGAGACTTGAAGTCATTTATTTTTATGAAGCCACATATTTTTAACCTGGTTCTTGTCTGTCCCAAACTGAAGCTCCTGTCTTCCACTAGTGTCACAGCAATAACCAGTTAGGTCTTAATGCCATCCTGTGAGAAGATAAATGTAAACTGTGAATTAAAGACATTCTGCCTTCTCACCACCAGCCATTATTGATTTACTGCTTACACATTCAGCAGATCTACAGCCATTTTGTTTGCTGCTGACACACTTGAGTAGTAGTAGTAGTAGTAGTAGTAGTAGTAGTAGTAGTAGTAGTAGTAGTAGTAGTAGTTGTTCTAGGCTTTTTTCACAAAGCCCAACTTATTCTGAGTATTAGCCTTTCTATTAGGAATACAATTTCTATAGTTTTTGGCTATTGCCTTATATCCTTCTTTGGTTATATACAGTCCCTCTTTTATTTCTTGTATCTATTTTTTTAGCCTTTTAGAAAATTCTGTAGTTATCTATACTGCCTTGATAAATGTCATTTTTTCCTTGCAATTGTGCCTATAGCACAAGTAGTCCTCGGTTCACAACTGGTCACTTAGCAACCATTCAAAGTTACGATAGACTCCTTAAAAGGTTCGCAAGACCTGATTCTGAAGTTCGCATGCACCCCTCCCCCATGGTCATGTGATTGCATTTCACGCACTTAGCAACCAGCCCATAGTTACAACTGCTTGCAGCATCCGGCAGTGATGTGACCATGATTTATGACTCTTTTTTTTTTTTGCCAAAATCCAATATTTATTTTTGGTTTTTAGCAAAAACACCTTATAGTGAACAGTGGGTACACTAAATGACAATGGTATTCACTTAATAAATACCTGAAAAAAGCTTGTAAAATCAGGTTGGTCATATGGGTAACCCCCTTAAGACAGAGGTCCCCAGCCCCTGGGCCGCGGCCCATTCGGAACTGGGCCATGTGAGTGGCGGGCAAGTGTGTACACGAAGCTTCATTGGCATGAGCAGTGGGCACACATGTATGACGCTTGCGCAAATGGAGCTGCGTGTGTGCATGTATGCACACCTGCCACTCACACAGAACCCTCCCCTCTTCTCCCTTCTTGTCCGCCAAGCCGGAAAGGTTGGGGAGCGCTGCCTTAAGACCATCATGATTTACGGCCCTAATAGGCAGGCTGCATTAAACTCATAAATCAAAGACTATCTATATCTCGTTTGCAGGATTTCTCAGTCTCCTGAGACACTGCCCTCTTCAAGATGCCAAGCCATTTGATCTGAACTACTTTCTGCCTGAATTCACCAGAGTCCTCTCTTCTGAACTTCATTGTACATGTCTAAAGCTTTTCTATTCCTCTTCCCCTTAAACTCACAAAAAAGGATAGATAACATGTCACTTTCTCCCAAAGTTTTAGTCTCTTTTACTTCTTCAAATAATCCATCCCTGTTAATAAGAATTAGGTCTAGAATAGCATACCCTCTTCATTATTTTTCATTAACTGTTTTTTTATTCAAACATTAGAATACACTCCAAAAAAAAGGATAAAAAAGAAAATAGAAAAACGAAACAAAACTAACGTCATGGTTCCAATAGATGGAACCACTTAAAAGAACTTCAAGGCAAGGATTTCTTCCTTAAAGAACATTTTATTAGGAAACAAAGTATGGGCACTTACATAGTTGAACCCAAGAATGAGATTCCCTCCTCCCAGATACAAAGTAACAAATTGCAATTCCCACCCCACAAGAGCTGTCTCCAATTAGCACAAAACTTGGGCTTTCCCCCACAACCTTATCGGAAGGTGTCCTTGAGTTCCCTTCTTCTACCTTGTTATGGCTAGCTAAACCTTCAGGCATTTACCCCAACCCCCCCTTCTACATCCGAACTCTAAAAGACTAAGAAGGCACATTTAAAGCAAGAGTAAAAATGGATGCCGTCAGAGCCACGACGTCCATTGTCACAGCGTTGGCAACTAGACAATACAAAAGAAGAAATTATATGTGCATAAAAAGAAAAAAAACATATACATTGTCTCCCCTAGTTGAATAATAAATATATTTCAAAAATAATAATTTCCTCCCCTTTCAAAGCAGGCACACAGTTTATGAATTTCTACAACTCTGCTTACCCAGCCCATATGATCTGACCGAAAATCCACAATGGCTTCTAATCTACCATAAGCCACAACAATAGTCTCTGGTCCATCCCGGATCAAATGTCCTTGATTGATTCTTAATAAAAAGGCTTTTTCCTTAAAATTTTAACTGGGGTCTTTTTCCAACACTTAGTATAACTCTTTGTTATTTTATCCATCCTCTGACAAATGTAGAGTTAAACTTGTGCCAAATGTAAGGATGGGCAAAATCACCCATTGTTACTGTCCTGTGTTTCTTTGAAAATTTTGTTTTCTGATCTTTTATTCTTAGCCAATTGCTCTCAGCAGGATTTCTATGCTCCCATTTGTGCATTTCTGTACAGGCATCTGCTTTCTTTACATAGAGTGCAACACTCCCTTCCTTCCTGTTGAGTCTGTTCTTTTTGTATAAGCTGTAATCTTCCAGGGCTGTGTTCCACTCATGCATGTCATCCCATCAAATGACAGTGATGCCTCTTGCATCAAATTTGTCCCCCCTCTATTAGGGTATCACATTCCCTCTGTTTGATTCCCATATTCTTTGCTTTGTTGTAGAAACATGTAAGATTCAGTGGCATGCTGCGTTCGAATATTGCATCGGGCTGTCATTGCAAAAAGCTTTTAATAAATCCATGCTATGCAAATGTGATTCTTTGGGGAAACAAATAGGTCCAAACGATTGGTCATTGCTTCAGCTTGTGTCTTGTAGTGCTATAAATTTATTTGGCTGTTTAACATTTATTTGAGCTGTGTTGCTTAGTTTCCCTGGGCATTGTTAGCAATAACACAAGCAAGAGTTTCATGACAAACTGAACCATAGATTATAACTTGTTAAATCACACTTTTGTGCCTTGTGTATTTGCTGGTTCCTCCCGAGAGTACCAGTTCCTCCTAATAGTTAAATTCATCTTGCTGCTCAATTGTGCAGAATTCATTTCTATGTTTCTTGAGTTTAATTCGTTTCTTCGCCAAGCATTTCTGAGTTCACAAACCTCACTGCCCTTCCTTCACCTTCATATATTGACTTCCCAAGGAGTCTTTTTTTTCTTATCTCCTTTTTCATTCATCCTTTTTGATCCATTTTGCAAAAATCTCAATAACTGCTGGGTGGCAGTAAATCAAGGTAGTCCTTGATTTAAAACCATCCATTTACTGACTGTCACAATATTACAGAGTGGCATTGGAAAAAGTGACTTACAACCGGTCCTCAAATTTATAACTCTTGCAGCAGCATCTTGACATGATCAAATTTGGGTAGTTGGCAACTGGCTTGTGTTTATGATGGCTGCGGCATATCTTGGGTCATATGATTGCCACTTGTGATCTTCCCAGCCAGCTTCCAACAAATGAAGTCAATGGGGGAAACCAGATTGACTTAACAACCAAATGTGATTCATTTAGCAACTACAGCGATTTGCTTAACAACTGTGACAAAAAGTAAAATTGGACATGACTTTAGTTAACAACCGCCTTGCTTAGCCACAGAAATTCTGATCCCAATTGTGGTTATAAGTTGAGACTACCTATAAAAAGTTAATGGTGTTTTGTATTTCTTTTCTGCTGTCTAATAAGTCATCTGGATTGTTGCAGCTAGCTTGGTACATCATCATCATCATCATCATCATCATCATCATCATCATAATAATAATAATAATAATAATAATAATAAATGTTGGAAGGGACCTTGGAGGTCATCTAGTCCAACCCCCTGCTCAGGCAGGAAACCCTATACCAGTGGTGGCGAACCTATGGTACGGGTGCCAGAAGCGGCACTCGGAGCCCTCTCTGTGGGCACACGTGCCATTGCCTCAGCCTCGCCTCCCCCTATGACCCCCTCCTCTCCAGCAGCCCCCCTGAAGGAGAGTCACTCCTGAGCGGGGCCCACGTGGAGCAGCACAGCCAAGACATGGCAGCCAGGCAGCGTAGACAAGACTCTGCCCTCACACCCCATCATGCAGTTGATGCTGCAGGGCACGGGCAGAGGGTGTGACCACCATAGCGCTGCTGGACTGCCTGGGTGATCTGCGGTGGGGCCTGGAGATGGTGAGTTTGCCCTGCGGGCAGGCAGGGTGGGGGATGGGGGCAGAGTGGGGGTGGGGCAGGGGGTGGAGTGGGGGCGGGGCCAGTTTTTAGGCACTCGGTCCCTAAAAGGTTCGCCATCACTGCCCTATACCATTTCAGACAAATGGCTGTCCAGTCTCTTCTTAAAAATTTCCAGTGTTGGAGCATTCACAGCTTCTGGTGGCAGGTTGTTCCACTGATTAATTGTTCTAATTGTCAGGAAATTTCTCCTTAGTTCTAGGTTGCTTCTCTCCTTGATTAGTTTTCATCCGTTGCTCCTTGTCCTGCCTTCAGGCGCTTTGGGGAATAGCTTGACTCCCTCTTCTTTGTGGCAGCCCCTGAGATATTGGAACACTGCTATCATGTCACCCCTCGTCCTTCTCTTCGTTAAACTAGACATACCCAATTCCAGCAACCCTCATCTTAATCATCATCTCCCCAAGGAAAAAAATAATTTACATGATGCAGAAAGAGCAATTGGCATAGCTGGAACAACAATGATGTGTGTGCAAACTGAAGATTTTCATGGGACTATAAGGAACATAAAACTGCTCCAGCAGAGTAGGGAGAGTAAAAACATTCTTATCTCATTTTGCATTCTGACTCCCCCGTTGAGTCATTTAATTTGCTTCTCAGAGGAAAGGCAAGAACATTAAGGGAGAGGAGAGGGGAGTGAGAAAAACTAATATAAATACGAGTATCCCTTTCTCTAACCTTTTTCACTCTCATTGTGAAGGTGATGAAAAGAGATTACTTGAAAAGGCCCATTGTTCTTAAATATTTCAAACTGTTCACGATAAAGAAAATATTGATACATAGCTCACCAAAGCTGTAAACTATCTTTTACTGAGCACTACCTGCCATCCGTGATTCTATTTTGTGATTCGGTGTTTGTGTGTGTATTGTGTTTGTGAGTGCGAGAGAAACAGAGAGACTGACTGCTGTGCTTACTCAGCCTTGAAATGTGGAAATGTATAATTAACGGAAGGGGGGGGCATTTGAGAAGTAATTACTGTTACTATCCCCTCCAGAGAAATGTACACGCCCAATAAAATCACTTTGCTTACAGAATTATCTGTTACCTAACAGAGGGTGAAGAAAGTGTGTATTTCTAAACTGCTGAATGTATGCATTACAAACTAGTTCCTTTCCTGAAATCAGTATGAATTTTATTTTAAAATACATACCTAGTTTATATGTACCTTGGGTGTTCATGGATTGGCTGTAGTAAGCAAAGCAAAGTAATGGTTTTCATGTACATTTTTTTTATTTTGAAGAAGCTCTGAATTCTACACAGTGGTAAACATAGAACATAGAATATAGTTGGAAGGGACATTGGAGGTCTTCTAGTCCAACCGCTTGCTTCAGCAGGAGACCCTTACCATTTCAGATAAATGGTTGTCCAGTCTCTTTGTGAAAGTCTCAGTGATGGAGCACCCACAACTTCTGAAGGCAAGCTATTCCCTTGGTTGAATCTCCCCATTAGAAAATTTCTCCTTAGCTCTAGGTTTCTTCTCTGCTTGGTTAGTTTCCATCCATTGTTTCTCCTCTTACCTTTTGGTGTTTTTGAAAATTGTTTGACTCCTCTCGTTTTTGTCGGAGCCTCTCAAATATTGGAACACTGCTATCATGTTTCCCCTAGTTCTTTTCATTAGACTAGACATACCCAATTCCTGTAACCATTCTTCGTATGTTTTAGCCTGCAGCCCCCTAATCATTCTTGTTGCTCTTCTCTGCACTCTTTCCAGAGTCTCGACATTTTTTTTATATTGGAGCGACCAGAACTGGATACAGAATTCCAAATGTGGTCTTACTAAGGCTTTGTAAAGTGGCACTAACTTCATGTGATCTTGATTCTATCCCTCTGTCAATGCAGCCTAGGATTGCATTGGCAATTTTGGCTGCTGCCATATATTGTTGGCTCATATTTAAGTGATTGTTCACTAGGACTTCAAGATCTCTCTCACAGTTACTGGCATTAAACCAAGTTTCACCTAGTCCAGTGATGGCGAACCTATGACACGTGTGCCAGAGGTGGCACTCAGAGCCCTCTCTGTGGGCATGCGCACTGTCGCCCCAGCCCCGCCTCCCCCCACAGCCCCCTCCTCGCCAGCAGTCCCCTGGAGGAGAGTCACCCCCAGGTGCAGGCCACACGGAGCAGCGCAGCCAAGGACATGGCAGCCGGGCAGCGGGGACAAGACTCCGCCCTCGTGTTCCATTGCATGCAAATGATGCTGCGGGGCACGGAATGGGGCAGGGGGGCGGTGGCGGTTTTGGGGCACTGGGTCTCTAAAAGATCCACCATCACTGACCTAGTCTATACCTATACAGTTGTTTTTTCTTGTCTAAGTGTAAAACCTTACTTTTATCTACATTGAATTTCATTTTGTTAGGTGGGGCCCAATGTTCAAGATCTTTTTGGATCTTGAGTTTGTCTTCTAGGATGTTTATAATTGTAAAAACTATAATGGTAAAAATGCAGAACAGATTTTCCTATGTTGAATTTGTACGTAATTATATGTTTATTTAGCACAGTTGATTCACCTTTTTGCTCATATTTCTCAAGATATTTGATTAGGAATGTGATTCCATGATGAATTTAGCGCAACTCAGTTTTTAGTCATTATGCTAAGTCTCAGTTATATTTCTGTGAGCTCAGCCATTGGCACTTGGAAATCATGGTTTAGAGCTTAGCATTTTATGGGAACCAGGCCACTGTGTTCAACAAACTACAATTATAGCAGTCCAATTAATTATATCCCCCAATTTTTTCAGTTTTATTTTTCTATTTTGGATCCCCATGAGATTGATCTAACTGCACCTAACCTTAGTTTGCATCTCATTAAACCTCATTTGACATTTAGAAAGCATCTGATATTGGCATGATGGTATTTTGGGAAGCGAGGTCTTAATGAAGCCAGGCCAGTGGTGGGATTCAGCTGGTTTGCACCACTTTGGCAGAACCGGTGGCTAATTTTTTGTTGCCCAGGTCCAGAATGGACTTCCAGAAGCAGCATCCACACAGAGAACCGGTTGTTCACATATTTGAATCCCATCACTGAGCCTGGCTGTGTTTTGGAAGGCATAAATTGCTGGAGAAGTTTCTATTGTATTTGCTGATTTAGCCCATCACTTTTATTTTAGTGCTACGGTATCTGCCTACTCATGTCACCCTTGCAATTATAGTCTCAAAAATTAGGGTAACTTTATCCTCAGTAGCTGCTGATTATTTTTTTTTATCACGGTTTTGCTGTTTTGCTGAAGGAATAGTTGAGAATACAAAGAAATCTTGCATCCTATAATTACACTTTCATTGTCTTTCATGGCAGTTTGCCTGTTGTTTTTTTTAAAAAAAGAAAAAAACCTGCATACATTCTTCATTTTCTGTCATTTATTAATTACACTAAAAATTATAATGCCCGTTTTTAAAAGCCGGAAATGGGATAAAATAGCAAAGAATATTTTTCTATTACAGTATGTGGAAGAATGAGCTGTTACTCGTTTATGCCTTTCTGTACCACATTTTGTTTTAGAATGTTGATCAGATAAAAAGACAGGTTTCAGGATTTAAAATCATTTTCTATATCAACCTCAGGAACAGTACCTATGATTATTTGGACTCTATTCAGTCTAATGTAACTATTTTAGAGACTGCAAATATTTCAAACGTGACGCAGATGAAGCTCTTTAAACTTTGTACAAGTGTAGTGCCTTTTGTTCCAATAACACGAGCCTGCAAAAAAGTTGTGGCTCCTTTAAGAGTCATATTATCTTTAATGACTTTACTCTTCATGGATCAGTATATTTTTTACAACTCTTACAAAAATTTACTCACTGGAGAAGAGCCTAATGCTGGGAAAAATTGAGGGCAATAAAAGAAGGGGACGACAGAGAATGAGGTGGCTGGATGGAGTCACTGAAGTAGTAGGCGTGAGCTTAAATGGACTCCAAAAGATGGTAGAGGACAGAAAGGCTTGGAGGAATGTTGTCCATGGGGTTCCGATGGGTCGGACATGACTTCACAACTAACAACAACAAAAAAAAATTGGGGGGGAAAAAACACACATAAGCTTTAAAGAATAGCAGTGGTATGTTGTGTTTTTACTGTGCAAGATTCAAATAATTTCTTCTGAATCATTTTGGAAGCATGCTTAGCCATATTAATTTCATCTTTTAAAAAAAATCCTAAGAAATCTGCATAGGGGCCAAGATTCAAAGCTTGCATCTTGCAGTAACATACCAATACAGGTAATCTTCGACTTACGACCACACTTGAGCCCCAAATTTCTGTTGTTAAGTGAGACATTTTTTAAGTGAATTTTGCCCCATTTTATGACCTTTCTTGCCATAGTTCTTAAGTGAATCACTACAGTTGATAAGGTAGTAACCTGGTTGTTAAGTGAATCTGGCTTCCCCATTGACTTTGCTTGTCAGAAGGTTGCAAAAGGAGATCACATGACCTTGGGACACAGCAACGGTCGTAAGTATGAACCAGTTGCCAAGCATCTGAAATTTGATCACATGATCCTGGGGATGCTGCAAAGTTCATAACTTTGAAGAACAGCCATAAGACACATTTTTCAGTACTGTTGTAACTTTGAAAGGTCACTAAAAGAACTGTTGTAAGTTGAGAGCTACCTGTACAAGCATACAGCCCTTATAACCTGTTTTTTTTTAATGTATTCTCCAACTGCACAAAGATTGTGCAATCTGTTTTAAATTGTAGTTCTCAAACCATAGTGACTGGGTTTACCCAACATGCTAGGCTAAAAGCTAAGCTATGGTATTTGGGCTATGGTTTCTCCTGAAACATAGATTCTTCTTTTAAATTGTTCTAATTTTAAGTATATGCCACCCAGCGTCATTCAACAATCAGGAAGCCTCTGACATTTAGTAATTATAGCAATCTTAGACTTATATACCGCTTCATAGTGCTTTACAGCCCTCTCTAAGGGGTTTATAGAGTCAGCATATTGCCTCCAACAATCTTAATTTACCAACCTCGGAAGGATGGAAGGCTGTCAGTCTTGAGCTGGTCAGGATCAAACTCTAGGCTGTGGGCAGAGTTAGCCTGCAATACTGCATTCTAACCATTGCACCACCACGGCTCTTCATTATGACACAAGAAGAATAAATAAAAGATATCTTTGCTTATCGTAATTTGTGAAATCTGCTACTTAGTTAGTTTTCTCTCCAAGTAAACCAATCCATATTTTGAGTTTTTTACAGTGAATGGCTGGAATGAAGCCCATTTTTGTTATATGAACCTCCATACAATATATCAATTCAGTGTCTCCAATAACATCTGTCTACGAAAGCAGAAATATTTGGAGAAAGAAGCAACAGTCAATTTTAGTGGTCTTTAAATGACTCTCTTGTTGCAAGATTTAATGAAAGTATTCATACAGAAATCGAATAACCAAATATTGCTTCCAAGGTTAGTTTCCCATAAAACTGAATGGAGCATCAATTCAAACCTTGTAGAGGTAATCTTTGACTTATGACCACAGCTGAGCCCAAAATTTTTGTCGCTAAGCCAGACAGTTGTTAAGTGAATTTTGCCCCATTTTACGACCTTTCTTGCCACAGTTGCTAAGTAAACCACTCCAGTGGTTAAGTTAGTTAACAAGGCTATTAAGTCAGTCTGAGTTTCCCATCGACTTTGCTCATCAGAAGGTCGCAAAAGGTGATCACATGACCCTGGGACACTGCAACCGTCATAAATATGAGTTAGCTGCTACATGTCTAAATTTTGACCACGTGACCACAAGGATACTGCAATGGTCATAAGTTTGAAAAACGGTCATGAATCACTTGTTTCAGTGCCATTGTAACTTCGAATGATCAATAATTGAACTGTTATAAGTCAAGGAGTACCTGTATACAGATGACCACCATAACAAGTGATTGGTACTGGATTGCAGAGGAATAGATTATGTGACTAAGGTCGACCTGTTGATATTTCAGATGTACATCACTAGCACAATCAAGACAAAGAGCAGTCGGCTTGCCAAGCCAGTATTGTGTCTGGGGACACTTTGTGCTGCCTTCCTTACAGGGCTCAACCGAGTTTCTGAGTACCGAAACCACTGTTCAGATGTCATTGCAGGCTTCATCTTGGGAAGCGCAGTAGCACTCTTCCTGGTAGGTGAATAACTTTTATTATCATTTTCGTATGGAAAATTCAGTATGCAAACTGGGCCAGCTATCTGTTCATACAAGGCTGAAGGAAACAGAAAAGTCATTTTCAAGATCAATTTGAGGGAGCAGACAGGCTATTTCCTGTTACTTTGAACAGAAATTGATCAGACTTTTTTTTAACAACAGTGGCCAGTCAGTGGTTCTTGGCCTCTGCTATACTTGTGGCAAACTTTGCTTCCCAACATCTCTGGTTTACTTCTTACCACAACATCTGTCCCATGAAATAGCTGCTTCTCTCTCATCTCAGTCACAAGTTTGTGACTAACGTGCTGACTAGGAACTATGTGGTACAATCATGGATTGCTGTAATATAAATCCACTTTGAAAAGTTTTAAGCAGATGATTTTAGAAAGAGTGTTACAGATTCTGAGGGTCAGTAAATACCTTTGGGAGGTGTTGCTCAGTATAAGCCAAAATTATGCAACGCACATGGAATGTTTTTAGAACACAGAAGAGCTTTTAATTCGTTGCAAAGTATGAACAAGATAAAACTGGTAGCTTATGTCCGTCTAAAAGAATGTCATTTCAGTGATAGAAACTAAATCCATCCCACAAAATGCCGGCAAATGTGTTTGCTTCAGGAATCTTCTTTTCTCTTTCCGATCCCCAAGGGCATTTGTGTAGTCCATAATTTCAAGGGAGCACATGGGACACCTTCAAAATCAAAACTGGATGAGCAAAGAGGCGTGCCCTTGATGGCGTTTCCACGAGTGGAAAGTCCTTTGGAGACACTGAGTGCCCAGGTACCATTTAACCTTCTGTTTTGAGCTGTTATCCATTTCTCTTTTTGATTAACTCTTTTTCAATAGTTTAGTTCTTTATATTGCAAATAAAAATGGTAGTTAGTTTTCTCCTATGTTTTTAGCATTTTTTTGGCAGGATAAATAACAGCATTAAAAAAAAGACAACCATGTAGAAGCACCGTTATTTAATTAGGCCAATCCTTCCTTCCTGTATTTTTATATTCTATCATTATCTGTTTCATCAATTCTGGATTAAAGATCATCATTTAACTGGGACAATCTGCTCAATAACAAATATCCCCCCAAATATCTTGGCAATTATATTTGAGCCTCCAAGCTACTTCAGATACTATGTCCTGTACAAGTATTTTTAAAGCAGGATGGGGAACTGTGTTGTAATCCAGTTCCCGTTATCTCCAGCTAACAGGGTAGAACCTCATTAAATATGGTAATTGGAGCTGGAAACTCTTGCATTAAGTGACATGGATGTAATTGAAAAAACACATTACTGTGCTGCTTAGTGACAGCAGTTCTGGCAATCCCAGTTGTCATTGTTAAGCAAGGACTGTATGGGTCGCTAAGCAAAGCAACGTGCTTTGTTGCTGAGCTGCGTCCCGTGATCCCAGAAGCTGCCGCCATTTTCCAAATAGCTGCATGGGATTGTGGATGCTCAGAAAATGGTTGGTGCTTCTGGGATCGCACCTCACAGCCCAACCACAAAGCAGCTTGCTTTACGTCCCTAAGCCAAGCTCCGGAGCTCTTTGAAAGGTAAGTGCGCAAATGGGTGATGCAGGTGAGAAGGAGGGTGTGGGGCTCGGTGGGTTGGAAAGTAGGCCCAAGGCATGTGGAAACAGGGCAGGAAGTTGAGCACAGGCTTCATTGGGGTGGGGGGAGCCATGGGAGGCCTGGGGTAGGGCCTGCACTAAGCATCCCAGGACCTCCCCCCCGGGGACCCTTAATGTGCTCCACTTAACAACCTGCACATTTGTTTAATGACCGCATCGAGAAGACCAGGGATGGGCCGTGAGGCAATCATATGAATGCTTCACTTAACCGCTATCATGACTTCTGACTGTGATGGGCAGTCTTAATTAATTATTTACTTAATTATCCTTGGATACTTAATTGTCCTTGGATTATTTTTTTTTATCCTTATTGCTTCCAACCTAATAGAATGTTGGAATTAAATTAGGGGATCGGATCAACATCTCTTCACCTGTCCACCAACAGGATAACGCTCCAAAAATGAACAAAATGGAATTATGTTTGGTATTTGGAGGGGGGGGAGAGAAAAGAGTTTGAAACAGGAGAAAATTCTCCAAAAAATAAAAAAAAATCCCTCCTCCTTCCTTTTCCTTCCTGGCCAGATGACCTAGGAAAGGGTAGAAGTGTTTTGAACGGGTTAAAAGCAGTTCCAGACACCATACTCTGTGTGCTTTCCCTACCTCATTTTTTATTTGTCCCAAGATCAACCGTTGTGACTACATCACTGCATACTAAAGCATATTCTGTGTCTTCTCTCTTTGTTCTGCAGAATCATTCTGCTTCTATGACCGAAGTAACCTGATCTGGACATCAAGAGAATTTTTTTATTGCCCTCTGCTACAGTACTCCCACAAGAATACACAGTTATACTAATTGTCAAACTGTGATGACCAGTATTATGTTATGTCTAGTTAGGAACTAATGTTTTTGTACATTTTTGTATGAGGAAGTGATATAGCTTGCCCTGGAATTCCCACCCACTTTTTTTCCCCCTTGTTGTCAGCTTTAATATATTTATGCCAGAATTTAATGAAAACAAAAAAGAAACAAGACAAAAAAAATATGAACTCTTTTTTGATTAAAATGTGTTCTGAGGCACTACACCTTTGGGAATTGTTGATGTTTTTGTGATATTTGTACACACAAACTTTTTTGTTTTGTTTTGTTTTATATAAAATAAATTAAATGATAATTATAATACTAATTCATTTTTTTACCTTTTTATTACCAGAGATGATGCTTCCAGTAAGTGAGGAGTTCAGATTCAGTATTGGTAGTGCAATTCTGCAGAATTCATATTCATTTTCTAGAAGTTACTGTACGATTGTCTCTACATTACTGCTGTCTGGCCCTTTAGGTTATCGATAATGAAAAATAGTATTTTGAATGCTGATTCAACATAGCAAGACTAAGAAATTGTCTGTTTGCATACTTTGATTCCTCTCATACAAGTCCCATAATAGTGACTGTGTGAACAGGAAATACCTGGACTTTCTTTCAGGAGTCCCATGTTTTTCTATGGAGCTTGCTCAGGAAATTGCCCCAAGGAGTTATGCTCAAGATGTGTAATCTTCGAGTTGTTGACTTAAGACTAATTTCCTCAGCCCCAAGGTCTTCATTGAATGTGCATAATTCACACTGCTTGCTTAGCAGCTTTTTGTTGTCTCGTAAGAGTCTGCTTCAAGCAAACTTTCTTCATATAAAACAACCAACAAGTCTCTTTTGGCACGATGGAAATGATAGAGGAAGCCTGCGTGTGAATGCACACATCTTGTGCCCTGTCCTTAAGATTATTGCCTTGAACTGCAAGAACAAATGACTGCAGCTTTTAGTTAATGTCAAGAGTCCAGTTTAGCGCTAATAGCTTAGCAGATTGGATCAAAAAGTCATAGTGTTAGTCAAAAGACTGTATCATTAGCCTTTTAGTAGATTTGAGGAACAGAAGAACAAGTTGGGAAATGGGAGAATGAAGTATTATTGCAGTATTATTGCAGTCCCAGGCCAAAGAACAATGGTCTACATTAAGCTGGAGTCCACCTTGGTGTGGTATTTTTAAATTTCTTAAGAACTGTCTCTTCCTAAGAAGCATGAAAATCATGTAGGAAAATTTGTAGCCATAATCATTGAATCATTGACCAGAATTCTACCAAATGAACTTTTTTTTTTCGCTGTAAAGTAGACATATATGTATTGCTTTCTTGTGACATATGCATGCATTTCTAAGATATGATAAGCTTTGGAAGTAGCATTCAACCTTGGAACAAATATGTTCATCTCTTTAGAGCCACTCAAAATCCTGTATTTCATACAGTGCTTCATAGAAGGCTCCAAATTGATCCTGAAAATTTGAAACCATCACTGTGTTTACCAACTGATGTTTTGTAATAGAAAGAGTGTAAATGTTTCATTGCTACATTTGAGCATATTTTGCAACTCAGAAAGATGCCTTAGGGCAGTGATAGCGAACCTATGGCACGGGTGCCAGAGCCCTCTCTGTGGGCAGGCGCGCCGTCGCCCCAGTCCTACAGCTGGGTTTTATAAAACCTTTTCGCTTTAGGCCTCCGCCACCATGTACAAAAAAAAAAGGTTCAATCAATGAGTCAATTTCAACTTCTCGCGGGAAAAAAAAAGATCTTGCAAAGTTGGAATTGATTGGTTGAACTTTTTAGTCCCACCCAGTCTGCCGTTACTACCGCAGCCACACCCACCCAATGGGTTACACCCACCCGGCACCCGACGATGCATAAGTGGGTTTTGGGTTGCAGTTTGGGCACTCGGTCTCTAAAAGGTTCGCCATCACTGCCTTAGGGCAATACATTTGTGATTCAGTTCCACTGGTGCTAATATATTGTAATGCCTTTCGTGTTGACACAAATAGGAAAATCAGCTGCCGACTATGTGTGTCAAATATGAACCATGTGAAAAGCATCTTTGTTGTGCCTCCTCAGAGATGTCCCTCTCCACTCATAAGGAAATGCAAAAGAAATTTAGAACATCGCCTCAAGGAGGAAGACTGGCCAAACCTTTTTTACCTCATCTCTGCTTTTCTTTTTGCCAGCTCCCTGGGAAGATAAGCTGTCAAGGAGTTAAATGAAAACACCAAGGAAAAAGGCAGCCAAAAAGGACTTTGGGTTTCAGCAATTTTCCTTGTTTTCAAGGAGGGACTCTTTTGAAGAGATAGAACTTATAGCATCTGTTAAAATAAAACGCAATGCTTAGAGCAGCTCTTGAATTCCCCCCCCCCCAAAAAAAATGTGGGTGTAACTTTGTCCTAGTAATGCCGGCTTAATTTTCTGAATCAAAAATGTAATTAATTTGTATCCAAAACTGATTTTTCTTTTGCACCGTATTGTTAACAAATCAAAGGAAATGAAAAGGACCAATTTGCTGGTCTCATCCTCTCCCTCTCCCCCAGTCCTAGAAATTTTCTACCGCATCCCATTTTTCTAGCATGATCATAATCAGTAGTGTTTACTTTGAGAAATGGAACTTCTCTCTGTATTTTTTTTTTCTCCTGAAATGCCTGCCATGTTGATTCCTGGGTTTTTGTATATAATTTTTTTTTCCAAAAGAGATAAAAAAAAATTATCACAAAACTGTTTGCCTCAGGGCTTTGTCATTTTCCTTGAGGAGTTGGGAGGGATATATGAGACCTGTCTTGTTTCTCAACTATGTGTCTCAGCTTTTCAGGAATAAACTTCCAATCATAGATTTCCTTTAAAACAGTCATCCTGTTGATACCTCACCGGTACTTCAGAAAGTGCAAGTCATTAAGAATCCTGTTAAGTCAGCCAATAATTCTCAAAATTGTTATCTAATATATTTAGAAAGTGTAGTTCAGAGAAGACTGGAATTATTAATAGCTATAATAATTGTATTTTTCTCTTGCATGTGATACAAAAACATCATTAATTCCAAAGTTCCTTACAAAAGTATTCTGTTGAACCCACAATATACCTAATACAAAATACAATAACCAGTGGTTCTCAAAGTTTTCTTCACCACGGACCCCCTTTAAATACCTTTTGTGGCCATGGACCCACAAGACTTAACACAAGATTTAAATCATAACATTTTCTCAAGCTTTTGCGGCCTCCTTGTGACGACATCACGACCCCCAGGGGTCTGTGGACCACAGGTTGAGAACCACTGCTATATACAACACAGTCAATTGAAGTCACTAACTTGCTAATCTTATTGGGGAAAGATATTAAAATAGCAGCACTGGGTCTTATGAGACAGAGACCAGGCTGAAATTGACAATTGTAGCCATAACCTAATGTTGGACCAAACATGAGCTTACAGAGAACAAAATCAAGAATCTTGTCAAAAAGACACTTTCAGAAAATAGCTAAGAAAGACTCAAATCATGAATAGCCAAACAATATTTTTATTTATTAATTTGCTGCCCATCTTGCCTCAAGGCAACTCTTACGTATGCACCTAATAGAAATGTCATCAGACAAAAAACTAATCCCATTAACAGTTGATTAATTTTACAGATCAATAAAGCAGGAACTTTGGGTGCTAGAAAGGATCTTGTTCATATTAGCTATTTGAGACATTTGGGGTTTGGACTTTGTTGACTTCCTCTAGCTAGTGCCTGGTCAGCCTAGATGAGTAGGATGTGAGTGTGTGAGTGTCTGTAGAAGAGTGAATGAGTGTAAAAGCAACAACATATGGTACTTAAAATCAGTAATGCTTTGTTACGGCTTCAAATTTGAGAGATTCCCAGCATTTGGTTGAAAGTAATTTGTGTCTCCCAAGTCTTTCACCACAGACAACCATGGCTATGCATTCTGCACAGTCTGGCCATACCTCTGTGGATCACTTAGTTTGGGGGGTTGCTACAAAATCCACATTCCACACATGCAGCCTCAACAGGGTGTGTAAGTGAAGCAAGTGGTCATAAGATAAACCTGGATATTTTTTTTAAAGTAACCATTGATCCAACTTGAAAAGAGAAACTCTTTTCTATAGAGTTGATTAGCTGGATGCGCATAACATACTAAACCAGAGGTCCCCAACCCCCGGTCCGTGGCATGCCAGCAACCGGGCCACACAAACAAGCAAAGCCCCATCTGCGGGATGCAGGCAGCATACAAAACCACGCCCCCTCCCCTCCACAGAAAAACTTTTCTCCACGTAACCGGTCCCTGGTGCCTAAGAGGTTGGAGACCTCTGTACTAAACTGTAGACCTGGATTGACAAAGCAAAGCTCATATACCATGCTGTCTTCCCTTCCCCACACACAAATAAAGTATATTGTGGCTTTATGAAATTAACTTCTTCACCTAATATGATAACAATAGCTGGATTTTTATGTGTTGCACCACAAACTATCCAATCCCACTTTAGTCTGTAATTCGCATTTAAGATTGCAAAGATTTATATTGTTTAAGCAATGACCGTTTAAGCAATGGTGTTTGTATCATTTATATGTCATTGTGCAAATAATTCACCATGAACTCACCCTTGATGTTAGTATTTCCAGGCTTATGTCCATGCTGTGTCTAAGGCCTGGTAATCATGTCTAGATATCCAGACTTCTGGTTGCTGCTGCTTAATGCTTGGCCAGCCTGTGATAAAGCTGGCCTCATCCATAACTTCATTTTGGATGAGCAGGTAGATCTTGTTTGCATTATTGAAACTTACCTGGGCATAGATGAGGGTGGGTGAGATGTTCCCCTCTTGGAGATGTGCCCAGCCAGGTTTCCTGCACTACATCACTTATGAACACAGAATCAGGATAGAGATGTGGCAATGATTATCTGAGACACCTTATGGCTTTGCAGATTGCCAAATGTCAGCCCTTGTTTGTGAAGATGAATTATAGCAACAGCAATCGTAGACTTATATACCGCTTCATAGTGCTTTACAGCTCTCTCTAAGGGGTTTACAGATTCGTCCTCAACAATCTGAGTCTTCATTTTACCAACCTCGGAAGGATGGAAGGTTGACTCAACCTTGAGCCGGTAAGGATCGAACTCCTGGCAGTGAACAGTGAATTAGCCTGCAATACTGCATTCCAGCCACTGCGCCACTACGGCTCAGTGAGAAAAGACTGGTGTGTGTACCAGTCTCCCTATTGGATAGTAACCTCCTACCTGAGCTGCTCAAATCAGTGGCTAGATTGGCAGTGGAGTTCCTTCAAACTGTTGTCCCTTCAGTTGGCATGGACTCAAGAGATGCCTTGGGAATTCTTGACCACCATGTGGCAACCATAGATCTTACCCAAATCATTTCTGGCCCTTCTCCCTGCGGACATCACACATTTGTCATAGCTTTTATGTTGCATCAATAGAACATGATCTAGAGTTGGAGGATGTTACCATCAGTCCCCTGACATGGACAAATCATTCCTCATTGGTTTGGAGTTCTCTGGTGCTGCACTTCCCTGTGGGGAGGCAGGATCTGTTTGAATAGTGTTCTCTAAGCACCTGATTAAACCCTATTGGATTACAGAGTAAGCTTGAAATTGTTCCTAGAGCTCTGGTACATGGTTCATCTGAGATCTCTGTTGCCGCTTGGAAGGAGGAGAACACTTTGGCCTTCAATTAGATGGCACCTATGCAGACTCTTATGCATGTGGATCCTGGAGGGGCCTCTTGTTTTCAGAGGAGCTCTGGGTGATAAAGCATCATGAAAGGTACCTAGAATGCCACTGAAGGAAAACGAAGAGTGAACTCAACGAAACACAGGTAAGAGTCTTTTAAGGATTATCTCTTGGCAATAAGGGTAGTAAAACATTACTTCTCAACTATTATTGTGACCACAGAGTACGAACTGAAGACATCTTCAAATGAGTAAAATTCACAAGGGAAAAAGAAAACAATGCACTACCCTTCCTGGATATCCTCACCAGCCAAGTCTACCAAAACATATTGCACACAAACCAAGTGTGCCATTACTGTACCAAAATAACAACCTAGCTTCCCACCAGAGGGGTTGTGTAAGAATATTACAGGTAGTCCTCGATTTAAAAGTTTGCTTAATGTTTGAAGTTACAGCGGCACTGAAAAAAGTGACTTATGACCGTTTTTCACCACTTATGACCGTCACAGC
Organism: Protobothrops mucrosquamatus; assembly: GCF_001527695.2. Classification (NCBI taxonomy): domain Eukaryota; kingdom Metazoa; phylum Chordata; class Lepidosauria; order Squamata; family Viperidae; genus Protobothrops; species Protobothrops mucrosquamatus. The sequence goes on along the minus strand of NW_015389731.1, from coordinate 14,140 downwards.
ATCCCCATGGTCATGGGATTTACATTTGGATGCTTGGGAGCTGACTCACATTTATGACGGTTGCAGTGTTCCGAGTCATGTGATCACCTTTTGCAACCTTCTGACAAGCAAAGTCAATGGGGAAGCCAGATTCACTTAACAACCGGGTTAGTAACTTATCAACTGCAGTGATTCAGTTAACAACTGTGGAAAGAAAGGTCATAAAAGAGGGCAAAACCCAAATGTCTCACTTAACAACAGAAAAATTGGGCTCAATTGTGGTTGTAAGTCGAGAACTACCTGTATTTCCCCATCAAATGATTTCGTTTCGGCGGTTTCCAAAGACGACCTTACAAAAGTGTGCCTTTTTGGTCCTGCCCTTGGAAAGATTGGCACGTGAGAAGTGGAAATGCTAGTAGGGTGAGCTTTGAAGACAAGAAACAGCTGGTGGAGGCGTTCACACTCTCACTTTCTTCCAAGTTGCCAAAATGGCCCAGCCCATCTCTTTAGTGTGATTGGTCTCAAGACTCATTCCTGACCAAGACTTTAAATCAGGCTATTTAATTTCTAGTCAAGTATAGGTGCAAAACCACCCATGGGGGTTATACATTTAAGCACTGCTGTTTTATGCTGGCAGCAAGTTCATGCACATTGTATATATATATTTGTGCATTGTTTAGATACTGCTTTAGGCAATGACACCTTAAATGCTATTCCCACAAAGGGATTTATTTCAAAACAGAAATGAACTGTCTACTAGCTTCTGCTGACATTAAACATCAAATTGTATTGGATGACAGAAAAATGGAAGCTCCCTAAGAGCAGAAGCTGAAGAGGGCTGTGATTAAACAAGGGCATTGAAATTAGGCTATGCCTGATCCCTGCCATCAAAGATCTAGAACTAGAACTAAGGAGAAACTTCCTGACAGAACAATTAACCAGTGGAACAACCTGCCTCCAGAAGCGGTGAATGCTCCAACACTGGAAGTTTTTAAGAGACTGGACAGCCATTTGTCTGAAATGGTATAGGGCCAGGGTAGGCAACCTTGGCTCTTTTATGACTTGTGGACTTCAACTCCCAGGATTCCTGAGCCAGCATGGGAGTACTGTAAATGCCAGGAAACAACCAAGCAGAAGAACATCAATGATTCCACAATTCAACTCTGAGCCAATTTTTCTAATGTCATAAAAAGAAATCTGTCTTCTTTATTATGTTACTTTTATACTGAATACAGCAAATAAAATTCATTGATGTAGATGAAAAAAATCGGTATTCACATCTGTCTTACATGATTAAGATGGAGCATATTTCCTTCTTTCTCATTCAATTAACAGAAGTTTGCTATCTGAGAGGACTCCCTTTAATAGATTAAATTAATTGCTGCCTCAACACCATTTTATATATGACCAACATAAGAACTTCTCTTCATGAACAAATGCAGGATAAATGAAGGTAAACAGAAGAGGAGGAAAATCAAGTCTCAAATATTTTCTGGTGACTCATTTCGATATCCATAGTCTCCTCCGATGAAGAACAGCCTGGGGAAAAAAAATCCACCTTCCCCAGTTCTTTGCCTCACAAAAAAAAAAAAAAAGCATGCATGAATTATTTGCTTGGATGGATTACCGTATTACTATTATTTGCAGGGAGGTAAGAAACATTATTTGGAAACTTGGGAAAACAAAAACAAGTTTTATCTGCACATGCAGATGCTGTTTTACTGATGACAAATCATATCAATACTTTCTATTGTTTTCATTCATACTCCCAATTGATCTTCAGATTCGATGGAAGCTCTTGCATGCCCAATTCATCTAACTTTGAAATGTCTTTTACAGGTGTACTGTAGAAAGCCAGAACATCTTCAACACTCTTCATTTGATGGAGCTGGTTATTGGGGACTGTGTGGTCCAGATCTGCTGCCATTTGTGCCAACAGTCGATACTTTAAACTGATGTCTGCTAGGGATGTCCTCTGCCAGTCACTCGAAACTGAGGACCCCCAAATCTCTCTCACGCGAGATTCTAGATGATTCTGGAAATATTCAGGAGGAAGGTATTTTTTACTTCGTGGAGGAGGGCAAACATCTTTCACAGGTTCCACTACTATTGGCTGATCTTGTTTCCTGTTGAAATAAATTAGAAGAGGATTTTTAAACCAACCTGGTGTCACCTCCTTCATATTCAAAGGCTTACCATTTATTATAATTTATGTCCTTTATTCCAAGACAATCATTCTCCCAAAAAGGTTTGTGAGCTGTAGAAATATTTGTAAATCAAAACATATTACTTAAATCCAAACAAATGAAGACATTTATCAATTCCGTCTCGTAAAGTCGTGGCAGGGACAGAAATGAAATAAGTTGTGTTGAATTTTGTTGGCAGTCTTCTTAGTTCAGAGATTCTGTCCCACAGATCAGTTGGTTAAAAAAGCCTTGATATCACATAATCTTACTGGGATTACTAAAACTGCTGCATATGTAGGCATAAATCTAAACTCAGAATCTTTTCCCTCAAAATCTAATACTTCAGGGACACACCTCATATTAATACTAATCTGTCTGACTACTTCTTTGCTCAGAGTTTTCTGAAGAAATAAAATACTTGAACCCAAAATTCCAAATCACCAAGGCCCCTGAGCTCAAGTACTTCTCCATCATAGTTTGCTTACATATTTGTTGAGGTTAGTGCACGAACTGTCTTAAGCTAGCACTTTATTTTTAAATGGGAACTAGGAAGGGACTAACCACAAAACCTAGCTAATGCAGACCTCCAATTTATTGTTCTGCTTATCTCACCATAAGCAGAAAATCTAATCTGTGTTATGATCGGCATTTGACATCATTACTGGTCAGCATTTATTATACAGCCATATAAAGGCTGTTTGCACCCTCCTTCACTGGGTGGTACTTATACTTTGTCCCCAGCACTGTTCAAATAAATTAGATTCAGACTATGTGGTCTCCCCTAGTACACTGGGTGATGGGGAATTTCCCTCCTTTATTTCCAAAAAGCTAAAAGTTGCCAGTGATAAAGAATCTAATCAACCAGCAGGAAAATGTGGAACTGTAAATCAGGTTTTTGAAAATTAACACCCCGGGAAAAGTGCTATTAATCATTGCAACTTCAGAAGTAGGAAAACATAATATGAAAGACTTAAGTTTAAAGGGCCTGATATTCAACACACAAACCAAAAGACCCAGCAACCCAGAAGAAAAAACGAGTCATCTACAACATACAGTGTAAGAACTGCAACAACCACTAGGTAGGACAAACAAGCAGAAGACTGGCAGAATGCATCCATGAACACCAACTGTCAGTCAAAAGGCATGATAAAAATTCTTTAATTTCACAACATATAGATTTAACCATAGTTTCAATTGGGAAAATGTGACAATCCTAGATCAGGCCAAATCCAAAAATGCCAGGGAATTTCTAGAAGCCTGGCCCTCTGACAAATCAGCCATCAATAGACACGTGGACAACATCTATCTTATAGGTTAATACATATGCCTAATATGCAAGTGGCTCGGTTTTGAATCTCAGAAGGGTATGGCTAGTTGATGAGAGTTAAATAGCTCAAAATAACTATACTAGTCTCCCTTTAATTCTTTGTCAGTAAATTTAAGTGTTAAATTTAAATTTAGTCCACCTTATAGACTTTGCAAAAGAGACGATCAACAAGCCCAAAAGAGAAAAAGTCTCCAGCATAGATTAACTCCAAGGTCAACTTCAGACCAACGATCAAGTAAGCAATACCCCAATCAAGAAACTGCCAAAGAGCCAACCTAAGGCCGCCCCCACCCACCCAGACAGGCAAGACACCAAAATACAAATCGATAGCAAACACCACTCACTAACACTGATGATGTTACCTAGTTAGGTAATGAAACGTCTGCAAGAGAACAAGCAAGCTGAAAGAGAGCACCAAGGACCCCTTCAACACACAACCGGAAGCTCTCTAGGTAAAAGCTGTAGAATAAAAGAAAAAAACCCTAACATTTTGCGTTCCAAGGAATCTCTCCCCCGAATAACTTGGTTTGCAAGCATCTCGGCGATCCTAAGACGGCAGCCCAGAATCTCTTTTTGCTGCCATCTAGTGGCATTTGAATTTTTGCAACTCAATTCTGTTAACCATTCTCCACTGACTTACTCCATCTTCCGATCTTATCCCCCATGTTATGTACCCATCCCAACATGAGGAGCCTCTTTCCATGATTGTTGCATGGAAAGAAGCTCAATCGGACACTTACTTCTGTCCTCCCCAGAAATTCCTGCGTCCGGGCACCCCCAGACTCAGCCGGTGTCTCCACACTTTCAGCAGCGCACTGGAAGACGCCATCTTGCCGACGCAAAGAAAGCGCCACCCCTCGAAGGACACACAGAGCACGAAAGCCCTTCCGTAGTCCTTGGCATTGTGGGATATGTAGTTTGTTCCTTTCCATAGAGACATAATATAATAGAAGTAACTGGACGTGATTAGTGCTGCCTTAATGCGAAGTCGCTGTTGTTCAGAAAAATAAAAGGTGGGGCTTTGCTACGGCTGGTTGTCTAGTTCCTGTTGCCGTAGCGGTCGGATCGTGCTCTGATTTTTTTTTCGGCCCTGGAAAAGGTGCGGAAAACAAATTAGAGAGCGAGAAGAACCGCTTGTCGCAGCTTTTATTGGCAGATAGTCAACATCAGTTTAAAACTGAACAGGTTTTAATTGCATCGTGACTTTCTGGACGCTCTCCGCCCTAGAGAAGTGAAGATCGCGGGGTCTAGCTGGGCAGAAGGTGATTTCCGTTCTCTTTGAGTGAGATGTATACAGATAGTCCTCGACTTACAACAGTTCGTTTAGTGACCATTTAAAATTACAACGGCACTGAAAAAACTGACTTATGACCATATTTCAGAGTTACAACCGTAATAGCATTCATGTGATCAAAATTCACTTGCTTGCATGACATTGCATATGACCATGTGATCACTTTTTGCAACCCTCTGACAAACAAAATCAATGAGGAAGCCAGATTCACTTAACCAGGTTAGTAACTTATTGATTGCAGTGATTCACTTAACAATTGTGGCAAGAAAGGTCACAAAAGGAGGCAAAACTCACTTAACAAATGTCTCACTTAACAACAGAAAATTTGGGCTCAGTTTTGGTCATAAGTCAAGGACTACCTTTATTTCCCCATCAAAAGATTTCGTTTTGGTGGTCTTTGGGCAAAGACGACCCTGCAAAAGTGCCTTTTTTGTCCTGCCCTTAGAACGATTGGCACGTGAGAAGTGGAAATGCTAGTAGGGTGGGCTTTGAAGACAAGAAGCAGCTGGTGGCTGATAGAGGCATTGTTCACACTCTCACTTTCTTCCAAGTTGTGAAAATAGCCCAGCCCATTTCTTTAGTGTGATTGGTCTCAAGACTCATTCCTGACCAAGACTTTAAATCAGGTTATTTAATTTCTAGTCAAGTATAGGTGCAAAACCACCCATGGGGTTATATATTTAAGTACCACTCTTTGATGTTGGTAGCATATTCATGCACATTGTGTATATTTGTGTATTGTTTAGGTAATGACACCTTAAATGCTATTCCCACAAAGGGATGGATTTATATCAAAATAGAAATGAACTGTCTACTAGCTTCTGCTGACATTAAACATCAAATTGTATTGGATGACAGAAAAATGGAAGCTCCCTAAGAGCAGAAGCTGAAGAGGGCTGTGATTAAACAAGGGCATTGAAATTAGCTGTGCCTGATCTCTGCCACCAAAGATCTGTTGCATTGGGCCAATAGCAGGTCCACTTATACACATACAATCTGGTTAAGCCAGTAGGTAGTTTGGGCCAAACTAACTAAAGCAGGATTTCCCTGGGTGATGACTTTTCTATGCAATGTGTTTAAGTACTTAAAGAAATAGTTCAGTCCTTGTACTTAAAGAAATAGTACAGGTTCTAGGTTTATTCTGTTTTAAAGGACCCGGGGTAGGGGCGGCGGGGTAGCGGTCATTATAAGGGAGAATCTATGTCCGAGGGAGACCACTGTGTCTCAGATAGATGGTGGAGAGTCCCTCCTTGTGAAGTGGGGGCATGGGGTTCAAGTGGGCTTGTTGATTATATACCTGGCTCCCTGCTATGTATCAACGGCCCTGCCTGAGCTGGCCGACGTAATAGCCGGGGTGGCGGTTGAGACCCCCAGACTTATAGTTATGGGGGATTTCAATCTGCCATCGGCGGGCGAAACGTC
>NW_015389731.1:0-5658 GCF_001527695.2 Protobothrops mucrosquamatus | reverse complement strand
CTCCAGGAACCCATCTGAAAGGGTCTTCAGGGAGACTTTCAAACCTGATGTGTGTTGGGCTCCCCATTCCATAAACCAGCTATGCCTGCCATAGCAGAATCTGCTCAGCTGGTTCAGTCTGGCAGATTTGGCATGCTCCAATTCCATCAATTAAACAGTGTCACCTATTGGGAGCCCAGAAGTGCATTTTCTTTGTAGCAGCTTTTTGGAATGAGGTTTCCCCTGGGATTTGAACAACCTATTGGTATCTTGAAAGACCCCATTTTAAATCAATCTCAAACACATTAGTGAAACACTGATTATGTTAAGCTGTTATATATATAGTCACTGGAATGCCACACGAAAAAGCAAAAATTCAATGGGACCAGAAATGAATAACAGATATAGACTTGGCCAAAGTTTCACAGGCATTTAATCTTTTCACAGTGGTAAGACATTTGCTCAGAGTTTATAGACTGGAAAAGGCACTCTGTTTCCTCTTCCTTGGTGTTCTTCATGTGTTTCTCTGCACATGGGCATTCATATTTCTCCCCTTGGATAATAATAGGAAAAGGAGGGAGTTGTAAAAAGGCAGAGGTCCAATGAATGATTAAACTCTTAAAACCTGCCCAGTGCAATGCTTTATGAACTAGTGTGTCAATAAAGAAGAATATTTAGCTCAGGGTTGAAATGAGGAGTCCTTGGTGCTCTCTGAGGTTGGTTGTATGGTTGTTAACACTAGTATGTGTAACTGGGACTAAACAGTGATTGGGTGGCTGCTCCACTGCTCTTTTCAGATGTAACATACTGGCCTTTGCAAGCTAAACCATTAATCTGAAAGAGAAAAAGGAAAGATACAGGTGGTTAGTGTTAACAAAACAAAGAATGGAGAAAAATCAGTTAATCTAAGCAAAACGTATGCACCTCTCTACTAGTAATCAGCACTCAGACCAGCATAAATAAACTCGAGGGTCAACTTCAGACCAACAATCAAGTAAGCAATACCCCAATCAAGAAACTGCCACAGAGCCATTAATAAACAGCCCAACCAAAGAACCCCTAAGACCACCCACACCCACACCCACACCCACACAGACAGGCAAGACACCAGAATATAAACTGACAGCAAACTACACTCCTTACTAGCACTGACGTTACCTAGTTAGGTAATGAAACATCTGCAAGAAAACAAGCAAGCTCAGAGAGCACCCTTCAAACATATGTTTCTAAGCATGGTTTTATTCCTCATGCCTTTGCTACAGCACTGTATTTAACTATACTGAATAATATCTAAAAGAAGTTCAGCTGTCAATTTGGCTGGTGGAAAAATACACCTGTTCGTAGGCTGTATTTATACCAACTATGATATAATATGTAATTATATAAACAATGTAATTTCATATCATATGAAATATGAAAAATAGCATTACATTTGAAATATTTTATTATGTTATTGTAATAATCATTTGTAGATAAGAGCACAAATGCGTTAGCTATAGAGTCAATCATGATGAATTGTGAAGGAAATATACCACCAGACAATGGGAGAAAATCTTCACATCTGTGTCAATGTCACTCTAATGATGCTTTCATAGAAGTCTTCTCCTTCTTCTCAATTTCTTTATATACATCTCAAGGCAGTGAACGTACCTAATACTTCTCTCTCCTGATTTCCCCACATCAACCCTGTGAGGTGGGTTGGGCTGAGAGAGTGTCACTAGCTCAAAGTCAGCCAGGTGGGTTTTATACCTAAGGTGGGACTAGAACTGACTGTCTCCTGGCTTCTGTGCCAGCCTCTTAACCACTACCAAAGTATTCCTTTTATAGTGCAACTATTATGACTTGTTTCCAAAATTTGCATGGTGAGGTTCCAAATCACCTTCAGCTTGGTTTACCTCAGGTTTACCTTATTTAGCTTGGGTTTACTCACTTAACAACACATTTAGATTTTTACACAATAAACCAGGAAAGATGACCTTTTTTGCCCTTGGGGAACACTTTACAAACAATTATAATTATGGGCACATTTTATAATTGTGCCTTCCAAAGGGTGCATCCAATGGTATGGTGACATTACCAGGTAGCTGAATCCTTTAAAAAAGAAAGAAAGAAAGAAAGAAAGAAAGAAAGAAAGAAAGAAAGAAAGAAAGAAAGAAAGAAAGAAAGAAAGAAATTTGAGGGAAGATGCACCCATCCCTGTTCTGTTAGGGAAACAATGCTAGAAATGGCTTGCCTGAAAGCAATAATATTTCAATTGGAAACTTAATACTGATTATGTTGTTCTTCCTTTAATTTTGGTACCTTTGAGATTCTGATTTTTTTTAAGGATACTACCTTACCTTTGCCCGTTTCATGAAGGCCTCTTGGGCAGCCTTCTTATTTGCAGGCTTGCCAGACCAAGCAGCCAGAGCTGATGCTTGTAGAGCTCGCCCATATGAGAAAGTCAGCTTCCAGGGTTTGGGCAGTGGGCACAGATTGATAGCATTGAGGTTAATGGATGCCTCCTCTTCACTTTGGCCCCCAGAAAGGAAGCAGATTCCTGCAAGGTTACAAGATACTGATGGCTCAAATTCCTAAATGCTAAAGTAACTGTGCTGGATTAATTGTGATGTTCTATATGATGACTGGGATAAGAAATCAAGAATTTAAAGAATTAAAAAAAAATTAAAAGAATAAAAAGACCACTAATTCAAACTACACAATATTGTAAACATTCCATTTCAACAGAGGCTACATTTGGAGCTGCATCTTACAAACATTTAAACGTGGACTGAAATGTTCAGGCTTATTCAAAAAGTAATTACAAAGGAAGACAGGAACCCTTCTACTGAGAAGATGTAATAAAGATGTAATAAACATGGACCTAAGATGGGTCTTTAGGCCACATTTTGTAGGGAGTCTTTCAAATAATCTGATCCTAAGCCATTTAAGTGCTTTAAAAATTAATTTAAAATGAAACTGGACTATCTCACATACCTAAGGAAGGGAGTGAACTCCAGTGAGCTGCCATGGAAGATGGGAGTGACAGCAGGAGCTACCTAGTCACTCCCTGAAAACATGAGATGAAACCAAGGTGTGAAGACCTAGAAGACTTCCACCATACAGACTGAGCAGGCTGAAGATAGGCACACAACTTGCAAGTGTGAATGCAAAAAGGTTTTGTGTGCCTAAAATCAATTCTTACCATGGACTGAATGTTCACATAAAAACACCACAGATTTTGCCTTAAAAAACTAAGAAATATTGATTCAGGATACTCAAATTAGCTTTAAAGCACCCTTAATTAGATAGGAAAACCTGAAATGAAATCATGACCGAGGAGACTTCTGTTACTCAAATAACAGGGTCTGAAGAAGTACCTGGAACAGCTGCTGGGACTGTCCGAAGGAGAGCTGTAACTGTTGCCATGGCCACATCTTGTGGGGTATATTTCTTGGGACAACCCTGTCCAGCTGTCACCATGTTGGGCTTTAGAAGTGTTCCTTCCAAATAAACATGGTGGTCATTCAAGGCCTTATAAACAGCAGCCAGCACCTGGGATACAAAGAAAAGTGGTGGTAGAAATGTTTATAACATGCTTACACAGCCCCACTTCTTTTATTGTGCTAACTCTTAGATAAGTGTGCATTTATGCTCAAACAAGATGGTTCAACAACAGCCTTGCCGAAGAAGCTTCCTTTAATATCTCCATGGTTATTCAAGATTGCTGTCCTCTCTGAGTCTGGTACTTTCCTCCTGTATTGGACTACAGTCTCTACCATTCATTAACACTTCAAATGATAGGAATGCAACATATTGTCACTGATTACACTTTGCTTATACCGGAAGTTCTCAAACTTGGCCCTTTTATAACTTGTGGACTTCAACTCCCAGAATTCCCCACCTCAGCATGTCTGGTTGAGGAATTCTGGGAGTTGAAGTCCACAAGTCTTAAAAGTTGTCAAATGGAGAAAACAAATGTTCATCTTTATCTATTTCATTTCAAAAAGCATTAGCCCAAGATTTCAAAACTGGCATATATGTGTGATATGTATTTTTTTCTAATAAAATTAAAAGTCTGCAAAAACCACTATTTGTACCCAATATATCTTAGATGGTTTTCCTTTTTTTTTTTTTACGATACAACTTAGCAGTGAAGTGAATATTATGAGAGAGACAAAACAGTTTGGACTTGAAGATCTTGAAAATTAGAAATACATTTTAAGAGAGCGAACTCTGATAACTAGGGGATGAGGCCACTGTATCCAGGGGAATTTAATTTTAGACTGAAAAGTGAGTCAGACTCTTTATAATAATAACAATCCCTTACCTTTTCAGTCACATACTGACATCGCTGGAGGTCATGGTCTCCATCAGGTAGGATTTCAGGTTCCACAATAGGAACTAAGCCATGCTGGTATTTAAACAGAGAGAAGATTTAATTGAAATCCAGATGGGCTGTACCTGAGCTTAGCCAGCAAAAAACTAATAATACTCATTATCAAGCCCCTGGACAAACTATTCCAAACACCCAAATATTTGTGGAGATCTTACTATACCTGCTGGCAGATACTAGCATAGCGTGCCAATGTGTTAGCATTCTCCTGGATGGCAAGAGTAGAAGGAGTTGCATCTGTAATTTTCAGCACTGCACGCCACTTGCCAAAATCTGCTCCATCTTTCTTATACTGGGCACAGCGCTCAGCAAGCCCATCCAGACCTGAAGGCAAACGCAGAAGTCTTTTAGCAGTTGGGTTTTTCCAATGTGAGAAAACCAGTCCGTGAGGTTAGTTTATGGTTCCGTTTGTCATGAAAATCCAATACTGTATATTGGTCTCACTGAAAGTTTTTTGGTAGAGTTAACTATGGATAAGAATGCCACGTAAACAGTACCACTGTCTTCTAAAAGCTTGGAATGCCAGATAGAAAAGTTGAATTGTTTTGTAGTTTTTAGGAAGCTTTAGACAAGAATTCCCTTTTTTCCCCACACAAATCTTTGTAAGCACTGCGCCTGGGGCACGTGAAAATAATTACTTTTGCTACTTTAAGCATATAATTGTGTTCCTATCTGAACATAAATTCTGTTTTTTGGATTTCTCATTTCTTGAGTGTTCAGGACTAAAACACAATCCAGGGTTCCATTCCTCCCAATGTTAATTTGTTTTTGTTTTTAGTGTTTATAGAAGTGTTTCCCCTTAACTTAAAAGCACTGTGTTCTTTTTCCTTGCTCGTCAACCCTTTTATCTAACATTCTAGCTAATGTTTCTGAACATTCTATGACATAAAAGAAAGCTTACCTTGAATGCTGGTTTCATTGTTAGTTCCAGCCAATGGAGCCACACCTTTATCCAGCTGTGGATAATTAATACAGCATTAAATGCACATAGGTTACAAAATGAACTAAAGCACAGATCATTTAAACACAGGTACTACCAATAGATGTTGGATTTATGGGATCACCTTCACCCTGATGATTTACCACACATAAACTCTGTGTAACTTAACCGAAACAGAGCCCCCCCCTTTACTTTGTGCTATCTGTGTGGCCTGCAATCCATACTACAATAGAAGTGCAGATAAAAGCTGGATACTTCTACTTTTCTGCAGCAACTAACTCTAGGAAAGGATGTCTGTGGAGATTCTCAGTCATCCAGGTCATAGTTGCTTCAAAGGTGCTTTTTTCAAAAGGCAACTGGACTG